>NC_092764.1:53484454-53784454 GCF_047496795.1 Chiloscyllium punctatum | reverse complement strand
TTTAAAATTGTTCCAAAAACCTATGAGAAGCTCCTTCATTACAAAAATTTTAAAACCGCATCTGAGTTAATGTAATTTTGAGGAACAAAGAGTAATAAAGGTGTGAGATTTTTCCACTATGGCAGACAATTATGAGATGGCCCAGGGCTCCTTTAGAACTGGAGAAACATTCCTCAATATTCTCTGGAATTCCTGGGAGGACAGAAAGTGGGAAATGTGAGGGAAATTGGGTCGTAGCAGATATATGAGAACTCCATCATCTGCAAGTCCCCCTCCATCCTGACTTGGAAATATATCGCTGTTCCTTCAGTGCTGCTGGGTCAAAATCCTGGAGTTTCCTCCTGAAGGGATTTATGGATCAACCCATATCAGGTGGACTGCTGTGGTTCAAAAAGGCAGCTCACCACCACCTTCTCAAGGGGGAACTAGGGACAAGCAATAAATGCTGCCTAGGCAGTGAAGCCCATGTCCCACAAGTGACTAAAATAAAATAGTGAAATAGCAAAAGTGGAGGAAGATCAGAAAAGCTCAAAGGAGAAGGAGGGTAGAAAGGACAGACCACTTTCCAATTGTAAACAGAAGTGAGGAAGGGACACAACTAACTTCACCCGTAACAGGACCAGACGTGTGAGTATGGACTTGTTGGCATTGCAAAGGTTGACTAGGAGGAACACTATGGTTAAGGTAATGTCAGGAGTCCTTGTTTAAAGGGAAATTGAGCGCAAGCTTTTCCAAGAAATCAGAAACTGAAGCATTTTGCTTGCTGACAACTATCTCTCATGGCTTGAGTTGAAGATTTTCCAGTCAAGATGCAGAGCATGTTGTTCAAAGTGATGGACTGGAGAACGTGTAGAGCTTCCGTTTGTAAAGGTACATTTGGACAGTTCCAGGGCTAGCCATGGTGGGTCTAATCCCAAACCTACCAAGGCAGAATGTGAATCCTTCACTTGGTAACTGGATGCAAGAACAGTCTACACAGATCAGAGAAACTGAGGGGACCAGGCTAGGGTAAAGCTACTCCACAAATACAGGGAAGGAGAGTTGTGCTAGTTAAATTAAACAATTCTCACAAAGACCTCAAGAGGACAGAAAAGGTGTGGATTTGCTCCTGAAGATTGTAACAGCCATGTTGCAGGTCCCAAGTCACAAACCAAGTGTACCTAGGAGCTTAAGTTCAACATCCAACAAAAAGAAAGTCCAGGAGGAGACAGAGAACCGAGACTAATTGCAGGATCTAACAACGTCTAATTCTACTCTCAAAATCAGGATCATCAACCGGCCTGAAACTGATCTACAAAAGCAGGTGCTGTGAAAACAGTGCTGAAGGGCTGAAGGTTTTTACAAACAATGAAACTTGCCAAACCCAGGCTCAATGTAGAGCCCAGCAGCCTGTGAGATTCAACCTCTTTCAAACACTCAAGTGTTGGACTGGTACTACCAGTGGATGTGAATGAAAATATGCTGCTCTTTGATGGAACTTGATGTAATTTAGAGGTAGCAAGAGCATTGTGATTGTACATGTTCTATTCAGAATCTAAACATTTACGAGGGTTAATGACGATAACTTAATGGAATGCCTGTGAATGAGTGTGGGTGAATGCAATGACAGAAAAATGCATTCATTGAATGCAATTTAAAGGAATTTCACTTTTTCACTCGTTCATGGAGATCTGATGCTCATGTCATATTCCTGTGAACATCTGCCAATGAATATATAGTCTTACTTTCTGCAAAAAGCAGTATGGCATATCAAACAATTTTCCTTGACTCAAGATGGAGCCTGTGGTCAGGTGACTTTGTGATTTTTACTCAGGCAGGGACTTACTCATGACTCTGGAAAATGTTCTTGGGTAGAGGTGGTTTACAGCTCCTATTTAAGAACCGAAATTGCTGGAAGAGCTCAGCAGATCTGTGGAGAGAAATCAGAGTTAATGTTTTGGGTCAAGTGACACTTGTTCAGAACTGATGGCAGCTAGGAAAATGTCAGTTTATATAAAGTCAAGTGTGTGCATATGACAACACATGGCACTGAGTGTGGATCTTAGGATGCAGCGAGAACAGCCGTCTGTGGGATGTTGAACATCTGTAATCCTGGGTGGATTCAGAGCATTAAGGATGGAACTTGAGTTGGAACCCTCTTGATTGGGTACATATCGTCATTGAAATATAATGGTCCTCAAGACTCTGTCTGTGAATGCAAAACTGAACAAGGAAAGATATGACAAAAGCAATTTAGCATAGGTTAAGCCTTTGTGAATGACTATCATTCCTCCTCCATTGTGTAGTAATAGATTCTCACACAGTATCACCTCTGTAGATATCAGAAGGTTAGATTATATGGTCACATGCTTGTACCTGACATGAGATAAATACTTCTTCAACTTCCAAGACTTTCAACTTCTAATAATCTTCCAGAAACCAAAAGAAGGAACTCATCAGACCTGTAACATCTTCATCTTAAAACTCAGTAAAAGCATATAATTTGTTTTCTTGTTACCCAGTTAATAATCTAAGTGCATGTGTCAACTTTAGAATTCACATGGCATTTTATGTGTGTGTGTCTGTGTGTATTGTGTATGTGTTGTGAGTGTGTACATGTTGCGTATGTGTTATGTGTACACATGTGTGCAGGTATACACATGTGTGTTGTGTGTTATGTATGTGTATATGTGTTGTGTATGTGTATGCAGGTGTATATGTGTGTTGTGTGTTTTATGTATATGTAGGTGTGTTGTGTGTGTGTGTGTGTGTTGTGTATGTGTGTGAAGGGTTTTTGCCCGAAATGCCGATTTTCCTGCTCCTCGGATGCTGCCTGACCTGCTGTGCTTTTCCAGCACCACTCTAATCTAAAAAATGTGTGTGCATGTGTGTTGTGTGCATTAGTGTGTATTATGTGTGCACATGTGTATGTATGGTGTGTGCTTCAGGGAGCAAGTGTTTATTTTATGTTTATCTTTCACGTGTTGTGTGAATAAAGAATATTTTCCACTTTAACTTACTGGACAGACTGTTTCATATCCAATCCTTTAATACACAGCACCGAAAGGAGGTTTAAAGCATTCCTTCAAAAAGTATATCTTGTTGTAAACAACTAAGTCGTGACAAACAAAGTGGGAAAGTTATCCCACCACCTCTCCCCAGCTGTGACAAACTAAACTGTTTTCTTTGTTTCCATTAAATGTGTGTTATAGTGCCTTTGCTGGAGGAGTTGTGCACATCATGTCCTTCACCCAAGTATCTTTAACAGCTTCATCAATGTCTACCTTTCCAACATAAGATCAAAATGAGGGGATATTCACTGATGATTGCATGTTGTCCAGTACTACAGTTAATTCCACAGATAATGAAACAGTCCTTGCCAGCGTAAAGCAAGATGTGGTCACAAGTCAAGGTTAAGTTGCTATATGTCAACGAATAAACTTGCCACATGTCTGCCAGATAACGACTATCTCTGATAAGAAAGAATCTTACCATATCCCCGTTACATTCAATGGGATTATCTTTGCTAAATGCGCCATCACCAACATCTCATTGACCACAGATTCATAGATTTTACAGCACCAGAGGAGGCCAATTGGTCTATCATGTCTGTACCAATCAACAATGGTCTGGCTACACTAATTCTGGTTTACAGCTTTTGGCCCATATGGCAACAACAGTGAACATCTAAATACTGCTTAAATGATGTATGCGTTTCTGGCTCAACTACCTGGTCAAACAAATAAACAAAGAATCGCAGATGCTGAAGGTCTGAACTGACAGAAATTGCTGGAGAAACTCAAAAGGCCTGGCAGCATCTGTGGAGTGAAAGCAGAGTTAATGCTCCAAGTCCAGTGACTCTTCTTTCAAACAGTGAGTTCCACTCTCCCACTACTCTCTGAGTGATAACATTTTTCCTCAACTCTCTTCTTAGCCACTATCCCTTATGTTCGTAGGGGAGCAGAATAGAGATCAGTCAGGGGTTTGGTCACTCATCAACTGGGGCTGTCTATTCGAGTCAGTCAGAGGGCGGAACCATGATCAGTCCTGGTGGTCAGCTCAATGGACATCACAGGAGGCCGTCAGGGGCTACTGTTGTGGTGGGGAGGTTAGGGAAGTCAGTTGTGGCAATTAGAGGCTGCATACTGGGATCCAGAGGGAACAAGAAATGTGATGGGTCAACTCAACTTAAAAGGGGTTGGGTGAGATGATGTGCATTGGAGGTCATGGGTTACTTTGGGACTGAAAGAGGGTTCTAGGATTGGATGGAGCTATGGTGTGGTAGATTGATCCTTGAGTAGCAATGCATTTACAATGGTGCACTTGTATTGAATTGAATTGAATTTATTGTCACATGTACTGAGGCACAGTGAAAAGCTTTGTCTTGCAAGCAATGCAGGCAGATCACAGAGTTAAGGAGCATAGATAAGTAAATAGTAGGTTAACAGTAGCAAAAACAAAGACACGGGTACAGACGAATGTTAAGAGTTTGTGAGTCCATTCAGTATTTTAACAACAATAGCGTAGAAACTGTTTCAAAACCAGCCAGTGCTGTGTTCAGGCTTCTGTACCTTCTCCCTGATTGTCGAGGTTGTAGAAAAACATTGCCAGGGTGGGATGGATCTTGAGAATGCTGGCAGCCTTTCCTTGACAGTGGGCCTGGTAGATGGATTCTATAGATGGGCGGTCGGCCTTTGTGATTGTCCAGGCTGAGTTCGCCACTCTCTGCAACCGTCTCCAATCTTGAATGGTACAGTTGCCATACCAGGTAGCAATACATCCAGACAGAATGCTCCCGATGGCACACCTATAAAAGTTGGCAAGGGTATTCACCGTCATGTCAAATTTCCTCAGCTGCCTGTTGGGCCTTTGTGACCAATATGTCCACATGCAGAGTCTAAGAAAGCTTGATACGGATGACCACTCCCAGGAGCTTGACAGGCTCCACATTTGCAACAAAGTATCAGCTGTGCCACCTAAGTGCCTGGAGACACATATCTTTTAGGTTGCCCTCCCACTACATGCACAGCTCCTGGCTGGCAGCACTTGACCTATAGATTGGTTCGAAGAATGCCACTGAGCCTGGATGACCTGGTAGTGATGAATACTTCTGATTCATGTGAGAAGTAAGATAAGAAGGGAGGGGGTGCCACAGAGGTGTGGTGCATAGTTGATGAGGCAGCTATCAGCGGAGAGTATGAGAAGTATTGCCAGGCCTTGCAGGGAGAAACCAGCCATGAAACTTGCTAAATGTGACACTTGCATGACCAAGTTTTGGTTTAATTTTAGCCCAGCAATACAATTTAACTGCAAACAGGATAATTCCATCTACAAATTTTAGAATTTCTGTGAATCAGTATAATTGCGCTGAAAATGCTGTACTGATAGCCATTTCACATATAGCTGGTAGCTGAAATATATAACTTAGCGCCAGTAAACAGACATCATTATTTATTTGCTAACTGACTCAACCTAAAAAAACATAAGATTGCGGTGTTAAGGGGGAAACCACATTGCATGTTTCATGGAAATTGGTATTTCACCATTTCCTTCCTTAGTCAAGTGGATGAATGATCAGCTTCTGCCATCTATGGTTGATTTATTTAGATACTAAACATACTGGAAACCATAAAAAAGCTATCAGAAGTTGAACAATCACTCTGAGACAGTTTGCTACTCTAAAACATAAGCTGAACCAATGTGAAATCATGTAATTACACAAAAATGCAATGGAACACAGATCTGTTTAATTTAAGCTTTGACCAAAGATCTGTGATGTTTGCTAGATTCAAAGTGCTGTTGGGTAGGCGGAGATGAAACTTAGGGTAGGTACCTATTATTAATGAAGTGACGAAATGTGTTGAGATTGGGAACCATGATATCAAGCTGTATAATTACTCATAGTAATGTACAAGTGAATAAAGGATATTATGCATGCTGGTACATCACTTGGGCTAATTGCAGATCAGTAAGTTTGGTAGCCAGTCATAGAGATGTACAGTACAAACTTGTCCATGCCAGCCAGACATCCTAAATAAATCTAGTCCCATTTGCCAGCATTGGGCCCATATCCCTCTAAACCCTTCCTATTCATATACCCATCCAGATGCCTTTTAAATATTGTAATTGTACCAACCTCCACCACTTCCTCTGACCGTTTATCCCGTATGTGCACCACCCTCTGCGTGGAAAAGAGTTGCCCCTTCAATCCTTTTCAGATCTTTCCCCTCTCACCTTAAACCTGTGCCTTCCAGTTTTGGAATCCCCCACCGCGGGGAAAAGACCTTGTCTATTTACTCTATCTATGCCCCTCATGATTTTATAAACCTCTAGAATGTCACCCCTCAGCCTCCATGCTCCAGGGAAAACAGCTCCAGCCTATAGCTCAAACCCTCCAACCTTAACAATATGTTTGCAAACCTTTTCTGAACCCTTTCAAGTTTCATAGCATCCTTCCTTTGGAGTGGAGACCAGAACTGCATGCAGTATTCCAAAAGTGGCTGAACCAATTGTTATGGACTAGGCCAGACCAATCAAAACATTCTTTAGCAGGTAGCCCAGACCATAACTATGCAATTTGTTTCGGTAAGTTTGCAGTGAAAATTATCCAGAGTAAGTTAGCTAGGTTGACTACCAGGTTTTAAAACAGACAAAATTTTATTCACAAAATTGCACAATGGAACACAAAGAACAGAATAAAAAACCCCTACAGAACTCAGTCTATCCAAACTAGACTTAATTATGCTGTTCGGAACATATACAACAGTTTTCGTGACCTGCCACATGCATAATTGTCACATTGAATGGCTGCAACAACAAGCTCCATCTACATTATTGTCTGGCATTATTGTCCTTAAAATTTTCCACAAATGTCAATGGGTTATGATCAATGTATATGATTGACTTAGATATGTTGCTGGTAATATTAACACTGAAATGTCGTAATGCCGACACCAAGCTCAAAGTCTCTTTCTCCACCATTGAATATTTCTGTGGATGAATGTTCAACATCCTGGAAAAATACCCGATGGGTCTTTCTACTCCCTTGTCAACCTCCTGCAGGAGCACTGCACCAACACCCACATCACTGGCATTGACAGTTACCTTGAAAGGCTTTGTGTAATCCGGTGGGGCTAATACTGGGGCAGTGGTTAACACAGTGTTTAGGCTGTCAAATGCCTTTTGACAGTCTGCTGTCCACTGAAACTCCTTGCCCTGTGGAGCTAAAGTTTGGCACAAACAGCTGGATAAAATCCACTCAATCCCAGGAAGCGTAGTACTGCTTTATTCGTTGACAGTATGGGCAATTCCCCAATTACTTTCATTTTTGCATCCCATGGGACCATTTGTCCATGTCCAATAACATTGCCCAGGAAGGTGACTTGGGCTTTGGCAATTCACTTTTAGCCAGTTTTACCACCAAGCCTGCCTTCCGAAGTCAATCGATCAAGTCCAATAAATGCTGTAAATGTTCCTTCTATTAGCGACTAAAAATCACCAGGTTGTCAATAAAAACCACATCATTGAGTAATCCAGCAATTACCTCATTAGTCAGTCTCTGAAATGTGGCTGGAGTGTTTTTCATACCAAATGGCATGACTTTGAACTGATATAGTCCATTTGGTGTTACAAAAGCCGAAATTGCCTTCGCTCTCTCTGACAGAGATACATGTCAGTTGCCTCTGAGCAAGTCCATCTTAGAAATGTAAGTTGCTTGTCCCACCTTTTTGACACAGTCCTCCAACTGCGGAATTGGATATGCATCAGTCTTTGTAACGGCATTGACTTTGCGATAGTCCACACAACTGTTAGGTACCATCTGGCTTTGGCACCATGACTATGTGTGAGCTCCAGTCACTGTGACTCACTTCGATTATGCCATCTTGGAGCACGCGCTCTATCTCCTTCTGAACCGGTGCCAACTTTAGGGGGTTATGCCTATAAGGATGTTGCTTAATTGGAACAGCATCTCCTATATCTACATCATGCACAATTAGGTTAATACTTCCCAGTTTATTTCCACATATCTCCCCATGTGATAGTAATAACTCTTTCAGGTCATTTTGATTTTCTTGTGGAAGGTAACTCAATAATTTATCTAAATTTTTGACAACTTCCTCATTGTTTAATTTGATTTGAGGAATGATCAAATAGAATCCTCTGAACTTGGTTCTTCCTTCTCCTCTTTAACACCTTCTCCTCCTGCTCCCCTCCCCTATCAAAATAACATTTGAGCAGATTCACATAGCACACTCTGCGATTTCTTCCTGTCTGGAATCCTTATTAAGTAGTTCACTTCACTCAATTTCGACTCGATTTGATAAGGTCCACTAAATATTGCTTTTTAAGGTGCACCTATTACTGGAAGTAACACCGCTACCTTATCCCCAACTGAAAAATTGTGAATTTGTGATTTCTTATCCGCTTCCTGTTTCATTGTATGCTGTGATACCTTTAAATGCTGTCTAGCCAACTCTCCAGCTCTATTTAATCGTTCTCTAAAATTTGACACGTAGTCCAAATGGGTGGCGTCTGAATTCTGATTTATTAATTTCTCCTTAATTTTAATGGTCCTCTTTTTAAAAAATGTATTTTTATTGAAAAAAATAGATTTTTAAATATTACAACAAATACAAACAATACAATTCAAAACAGTACAAAAAAGAACACAAGAAAGAAAATGAAATAAATACCCAACCCACCCTCATATACAAATGTATCAATATATATAGAAAAATACAGAATAAAAAACCCAACTAACTATTAAACCAAATGAATAATAACCAACAAAAAATTAATAAATAGTAATAACTAATCTCAGCCGAACAAGACACTCATACGTTCACAGTTCCTCCTGCCTGGATATTGGACTCGTAAAACACAATCGTTATGGCTATATAAAATCCCTTGTTAATGTGGTAGATAAATCTGTGTCCAAGTATTCCAAAAAGGGCTGCTATGTCTTATACAAATTCTCAGCTTTGTGGTGCACCATATTTGTGAGAAAATTCAAGGGAATATGCTCTGTAACAATCTTCTGCCAACCCGACAGGCCCAGGGATGAGGGGGTGTTGGTTTCGGATACCCAACCTAACAAGATATTGCACAGAAAGTGAGGTTATTGAAAAGTTTGTTCTCATGCACATCCGCAGGGAACACACTGGGCAAACCCAGAAGAAGAAAAATCGGATCCTTCTCCACCCTTACACCCAAAATCCTCTCCATTGCACCCACCACAGCATCCTGTATGTTTGAAGCCTACCACAGGACCAGAGACAATGGGTAAGAGTGCCCGTGCAGACCTTGCACTTGGGATATGCTGAAGATACCCCTGGTTTAAATTTTGACAAGCCTTCCCGAGCCAAGTGGTTCCCGTGGAGTTTCTTCAACTGTAAGGCATGGGTCTGTTTGCAAATTGATATCTTTCTTGTATTTTCCTAAATATCTTCCCATGCCTCTGAGGAGACCTTAACATCTAGCTCTCTCTCCCACACCCTACAGAGTTGATTGAACTCATCTGAGGGGGCACCCCCCCAATTGATGGTATGAAGTGTTGATAGAAAGTGTACTCTTTGCACTGAGCACCTTCTTCTCTATGTTGAGATCAGTCAAAAGTGCTGTCTTTTTTTGAATAAAATCCCTAACTTAAAAATAACGAAAGAGGTGCCTGTTAGATAACTCATATTTCCATGCTAACTGATCGAAGAACATCATTGTGTCTCCCTCAAGTAAATCGCCCATGCAAGACACATCCATAGCTGCCCAACATTTGAATCCCGAATCTATTATTCCCGGTTGAAAATCCGGCATACCCACTAAAGGTGTAAAAGAGGATGTTATGCCAGTATTGCCTTCTCTCTACCGAATTGCCCTCCATGCTTTAACAGTATTGATAACTATTGGGTTATGGCAATATTCCTTAACTGTCCTCATTTTGTTCAGAAACAGCAGCTAGTAAGGGAGCACCTTGCCCGGGAGGCTTCGATATCTAACCATATTGAAAGCGGGTCCCCACAGGCCCAATCACTCACTTAGGATAAAAGCCAGCTAAGTTGGTAGTTTTTAATGTCCGGGAGGTCCACTCCCTCCAACTGTGAGGCAATTGCAGTTGAGCTAATTTAATAGGGGCCACTTATGATGCCAAATAAAGGAGCTGAACCAGCCAATCAGTCTTCTGAATATTTTCTTATTGAAAATCACAGGGGGTGTCTGTATAGAGTATTGCAACGGGGCAGTATATTCATCTTAATAAGCGCTATCCAACACAACCACTAGACCGGAAGCTTCTCCCAACTTTGAAGGTCTTGTTTGATTTTGGCAAATAATTGAACAAAATTAGCTTTGAACAGCTGATCCAGAGCTGGAGTAATGAATATATCTAAATACACAAAACACCCCTGTGATCACTTAAATGGGAATCGGTATTCACCCTCAAAACCTAGCATCTTCGTAAGACCAACCATAGGCATAGCCTCTGAGGGAGCAAAATTAATCTTGTACCCTGAAAAGGCGCCAAACACACTGTTGCACTGTATCAGGCACGGCACCGAAACTGCTGGATTTGATAAAAATATTAGGACATCGTCCGAATACAATGCAATCTCATGTAATTTTGACCCTACTTCTGGAGCTGCTTTATTAGGATCCCTACAAATGGCCTCGACCAATGGTTCAAACACCAATGTAAAAGGCAGTGGCAAAAGGGAATGGCCCTGCCTGCTGCCCCTAAAAATGTTAAAATTGCTGGATCATACCCCATTGGTGACGACCACAACAAGAGGGTCATTGCAGAGAACCTTTACCCACCTTATAATGACTTCACTCAAACCAAACCACTCCAGTGTATAGAAAAGGTACGGCCACTCAACTTGGTCAAACGCCTTCTCTGCATCTAGAGAAATCACAAATCCCTGTATTGACTGTTGTTGACATGTTTGAATTGCATTAAGCAGCCTCCTAACATTATTGGAGGATTTGCGGCACTTTATGAAGCCCGTCTGATCCTCTTTAACAATAGCAGGTAACTCAGTCTTAATGCGAGAGTCTTAGAGAGGATTTTAAAGTCCACATTTAAGAGTGAGATGGGCGTGTACAAAACACAGTCCTCTGGGACTTTCCTTTTTTTTAGAATAAGTGAAATATTGGCCTCTCTCCTTTTACTGGTGAGATACGCTAAGTATTTGCCTGGCCTGTCACCATGTTCACATAACCTTTGCTCCTTCTTTGCCATCTGTGTGAATACAGAGTTCAATGCAGACCACAGCGCCATGATCCTCTGTAGCTTGACCAACGAGAGTCTGTCAAAGTAAGCCTTCTCGGTTGCCTGCAACTGTGCTTCAAGGAGATGTTGCTGCTCACCCTTCTGCCGCTTCCTACTGGCGGAGTAGGAAATAATTAACACCCTGGCATAGGCTTTGGCAGTTTCCCATAGGACTGTTATCCTTGAGGATTAAGGGATCCATTCACTAGTGCCTTGAACCCCCTGTAATGTCCTTAATCTTAACCATAACCATAGAGTGTGATCAGAGATGGTAATATTACCAATCGTACAAGATGCCACCAAGTCCAGGGTTGCTGGGGGTGGGGGTCGGAAAAAGAAACAGTCCTGGTGTGACATCCATGCGGATTGGAAAAAAAAATGTCAAATCCCTGCCTGTAGGGTGGAGACGCCTCCAGACATACACCAACCCTCACTCCACACACAGACCCACTAATTGTTTAGTTTGTGCAGAAGGTATTGAGGGGCTTTTGGGTAACCTGTCTACTGTGGGATCCATGGGACAGATAAAATCTCCCCCTATAATGATATGCCAAGACTTGAGATTGATCAGTTTAGAAAAAGAATCTACCAAAAATTTGAGGGGATGAGCTGGAGGGCAATAAACATTTAAAACATCATTTTCTTCCCCATTTATCAAGGATTTAAGAATTACAAACCTCCCGTATGTGTCTTTAACACACTCTAGTAGGGGATTCTGTAGTCCGAGGTACAGACAAACATTTCTGTGGCCAGCAGCAAAAAAGCAGAATGGTGTGTTGCTTCCCAGGTGCCAGGATCAAGGGTATCTCAGAGAGGGTGCAGAATGTTCTCATGGGGGAGAGGGGCCAGCAAGAAGTCATGGTCCGCATTGGAACCAAAGACATAGGAAGGGAAAAGGTTGAGACTCTGAAGGGAGATTACAGAGAGTTAGGCAGAAATTTAAAAAGGAAGTCCTTGAGCGTAGTAATATCTGGATTACTCCCAGTGCTACGAGCTAGTGAGGGCAGGAAGAGGAGGATAGAGCAGATGAATGCATGGCTGAGGAGCTGGTGTATGGGAGAAGGATTCACATTTTTGGATCATTGGAATCTCTTTTGGGGTAGAAGTGACCTGTACAAGAAGGACGGATTGCACCTAATTTGGAAGAGGATTAATATACTGGCAGGGAAATTTGCTACAGCTGCTCGGGCGGATTTAAACTAGTAAGGTGGGGGCGTGGGGGGGTGGGACCCAGGGAGATAGTGAGGAAAGAGATCGATCTGAAACGGGTACAGTGGAGAACAGAAGTGAGTCAAACAGTCAGGGCAGGCAGGGACAAGGTAAGACTAATAAATTAAACTGCACTTATTTCAATGCAAGGGGCCTAACAGGGAAGGCAGATGAACTCAGGGCATGGTTAGGAACATGGGACTGGGATATCATAGTAATTACAGAAACATGGCTCAGGGATGGGCAGGACTGGCAGCTTAATGTTCCAAGATACAAATGCTACAGGAAGGATAGAAAGGGAGGCAAGAGAGGAGGGGGAGTGGCTTTTTTTTTGTAAATATATTTATTAGCAATTTTTTTTAACTTTACAAACATATAAAATTATTGAAAAAAAACAATTAATCACAAATATCGGTATAATAATAAGAAAAAAACCACAAATTACAATACAACTATTATCTACTAACTACTAACCTACCCAATAATACAAAACAAACCCTAACACTGTGCAAAGCAACACCAAAAGAAGAAAGAAAAGCAAAAAAAAAACAAAATAAAAACACAAAATAGAGAACAGCTACGCTTGGCGCAAGGCTCCCAAACAATACTATTGTATATATACCCATATAAACTCTGGAGACCCCCTCCAGGGCCCATAGCTTGACAAACCTAACCATCCTGGTTAAACAAATGCCCTAGTTAAGATAACTGATAAATCTACATCCAAATAACTCAAGTAGGGCTGCCATGTCTTATAAAAATTGTCTGTTGTGTGGTGCACTATGCTTTTGAAAAAGTCCAAGGGAACGTGCTCCATAATTAATTTCTGCCATCCCAGCAATCCCGATGGGTTCTCAGACACCCAGTTCATCAGAATATTCTTCCGTGCACAGTATGCAAGAATATTAAATAGTTTCTTCCCATGCCCGTCTCAAGATAGAAAATTCGATAGACCTAAGATGAGAGATACTTTGACTTCAGTCCTCAATACCCTCCCTATCTCTCCCGCCATAGTGCTGTCATAAACACGGAGCCTATGGCATGTCCAGAAGCAATGGGCAAGAGTACCTACACTTATTTTACATTTGGGGCACACTGAAGATGCCCCTTTTTTAAACTTCACCAGATGGTCTGGTACCAGATGAGCCCTGTGCAGAACTTTTAACTGTGTAGCGCATGTCCTGTTACAGATTGAGATCTTTCGAGTATTCTCCCATATGTTCACCCATGTTTCAGAAGAGATCTCCACTCCCAGCTCTTACTCCCAGATCTCACATAACCAGTTAATATCCTGCCAGGCCCTGCCACCCAGCAGGCAATAGAGGGCACTAACCGAAAGGGTGCTTGTGGAACATAGCAACAACCTCTCTGTATCGGGCTGTTAGGACTTAGTGAGAAGCATAGTCTTGCGGCTCAGTTGCTCAAAAGACATCATAACCTCCCCCTCAGTCACGTCTCCCAAACCAGAAACTCCTCTCGCTGCCCATAGTTTGAACCCTGAGCCCATCATCCCTGGTTGGAACCCTGGCATGCCAACTACAAGTGTAAGTGGCAAAGTCTTGGATAAACAACCCTCACTCTGACGCTTCGCCCTCCATGCCTTGACTGTACTAATGACAATGGGTTTCCGGTAGTAGTCCATAACTGTCCTCGTCTTATCCATGAACAACAGGTTAATAAGAGGGCACTTTGCCTGGGAGACCTCAATATCCAGCCATATTGAGTTTGGAGCGTTACCTACCCAATCACAGACAAAGGACAGCAGGGAACCCAACTGATACCTCCTGATGTCTGGGAAATCAACTCCTCCCCCTCCTTGAGGCAACTGCAATTTAGTAAGTTTGAAGAGGGGCCGCCCACGATGCCAGACAAAGGAACCAAACCACCCCATAAGCTTCTGCAGCATTGACCTGGGAAACATTTTTGGGGCCATACACATGGGCTAAAGCAAACGAGGAATAACATTCATCTTAATAAGAGATATTCGGCCCAGCCATGAAATTGGAAGAGCCTCCCATCTCTGGAAATCTCGCCTAATATTGTCGAGCAAGTGGTGAGCAAAGTTAGTCCGAAATAACAGGTCAAACTTGGGGGTAATAAAAATGCCAAGGTATTGGAACCCTGCCCGTGACCATTTAAAAGGGAACTTGGGGCCAACTTCAACTTCTGGCACATCCTTAAGGTTCCCCAAAGGCATAGCCTCCGATTTTGCAAAATTAATCTTATTTCCTGAAATAGCCCTAAATAAATTGATACATTGTATCAAATGGGGTACAGAGGTCATCGGGTTCAATAAAAACAGAAGGACATCACCTGCATACAGTGTAATCTTGTGAGCCCTCGATCCCACTTCCGGAGCGGTTATGTGGACGTTCTAACGAATGGCCTCTGCCTGCGGCTCTATCACCAACGTAAACAACAATGGTGAGAGGGGGACAGCATTGCCGACTACCCCTACCAATCCTAAAATTCCCAGACTTCACCCCGTTGGTGATGACCGTGGCCAGAGGGTGGCGATATAAAACCTCCACCCACCTCGCAAAGACCCCACCCAACCCAAACTGCTCTAAGACATAAAAAAGATACGGCCATTCCACCTGCTCAAATGCTTTCTCTGCATCTAAGGAAATCACTAACCCCTGAATCAATCATTGCGGACGAGCTTGGACCACATTCAGCAGCCTTCTAATATTATTAGAGGACCGACGGCCCCTTATAAAGCCTGTCTGGTCCTCTTTAATAATATGGGGCAACACCCTTTCCAATTTCAACGCCAGGATCTGAATTGAATAGAGATGGGCCTGTATGAGGCACAATCCTCAGGAACCTTCCCCTTCTTAAGAATTAAGGAAATATTAGTTTCTCTCGAAGATGGTGGTAGGCATTCATGCATATAGGAGTGATTGTACATCTCCAACATCAGCCCTGACAGAATCCCTATAAACTCCTTACAAACTCACCCGGAAGACCATCAGGGCCAGGTGCTTTCCCACTCTGAAGTTGCCTAGCTGCCTCCTGTATTTCCTGAACTGTCAAGGGGGCATTCAGGAGAGAGGCCTGTTCCAAGGTTACCCCTGGGAGGTCCAGGTTCTTAAAAAAGGCCTCCATTTTAGCCCTCCAGTCCTTGCAACCTTTAGACCGATACAATTCAGAGTAAAAGCTCAGAAAAGCCTCATTAATCCTTTTAGCATCGTATGTAAGGACCCCGGCGCTGTCTCTGATTGCAGTAATGGATTGGGGAGCAGGCTTTTTCCTAGTCAGGTACGTTAAATACCTCCCTGGCCTATCCCCATATTTGAACAGCCTTTGTCTAGCAAAGCAAGTTCTTTATTTGCGTTTTGTGTCAGTATTGAATTCAAGGCAGCCCGGAGGGCCGTGATCCGCTGTAGCTTAGTCACTGAACCCTGCACAAAATGTGCTGTCTCGGTGGCTTTCAACCACGTCTCAACTCGACGCTGCTGTTCTGCCTACTGTCATTTCCGGCTAACTGAATAGGAAATAGCTAAACCCCCAGCAAAGGCCTTAGTGCTCTCCCACAGCATAGATGGACTACTAGCCGTCCCTGAGTTGATAGTCAAAAATTCATGAAACTCTTTCAAAAAGTATTCCACAAATTTGGAATCCTTAAGGAGAAAAGGGTCCAAACGGCAGTGCTGCAAACCAAGCCTCTCACTCTTGGTCTTAACCTCCAAATACACCGCTGCATGATCAGAGATAGCTATATTCCCAATTTTACAACCCATAATCGAATCCAGAAGGGCCAAGGGACTCAGAAAGAGGCCAATCCTCGTGTGACATTTATGTGGGTTTGAAAAAAAGTGAAGTCCCTGCCGGTAGGGTGAAGACATCTCCAAATATCGACCAGCCCCAACTCCTCGCATAAGTCAACCACCTGCTTGGCCTGTGAAGAAATAGTTGGGGGCCCACAAGGCATCCTGTCCACTGTCGGATCCAAAAGACAATTAAAATCCCCCCCCCCATACTAAGGTGCTGTGTTCTTAAAGCACTCAACTTAGAGAAAGCACTAATCAAAAATTTGAGGGAATGTGCCGGAGGACAGTAGACATTTAAAATGCCATATTCCTCCCCATGTATCAGGGCTTTAAGTATCACAAACCGTCCCTTCTCATCTTTCACCTGCTCTAATAATGTGAACGGAAGATTTTTCTGGATAAGTACCACCACTCCCCTACTTTTAGTAGTAAAGGATGAAAAGAATATCCGGTCATAACTCCCCTGTTGTAATTTCAGGTGTTCCCCATCATCAAGATGGTTTTCCTGCAACAAAGCGATATCAACCCTTTCCATCTTAAGGCTAGAAAGCACTTTGTTCCTTTTAACAGGCGAATGACTTCCCTTAATATTTCAGGTGCACCATTTAATAAGACACTTAGCCATATCCCCTTTCAGACACCCTTGAACCCCTCAGAGGGAGAACCCTGCTTTCAAAGCGCCGAGCATAAGTAAATAAAGACTCATAGAATCAAAAAACTATATATACAAAAACTACTCTATCATAACTATAAACAACTAATACTCCCAAAAAACTACAAAGAAAGCCAACTATAGAACCTTGAATGGAAGACTCTTCCCCATACCCATAGGGGGCACTTACCCTACCCATCCCCTCCTTCACAGCTCCTTCAAACCTGAACTGTGCTCCAGCCTTAGGCCAGAAAAAACAACAAGGAGATGATCCTTAAATCAAAAGACCAAGTCAGGATGAGCACTCCACCCATCCCTGGCTTCATGTCACCCCTACTTGTGACTAAAAGAGAAACAGAACAAGCAAAAAAAAGGGAAAGAGACAACAAAGAGCATCCACAAAATTTCCCATCAGAAAATCCAGTTATTAGAAAAAATAGGAACAACTTATTCCAAAGTCTTTTCCCCCCCTTTCCAAAAAGGAAATTATTCGGGAGAAAGAAAGGAATTTTAAAAAAAGGAAGGGAAAGCATGGGCAAAAATAGAAAAGAGAACAAACATTAACCATATTCTTCAGGCCAGTCCGTCTTTTTAAAGTGTCTACAAAGTTTTTAGCTTTATCCGCCGAGTCAAATGTATAAACTGAGTCCTCGTGGCTGAAATGGAGTACTGCGGGGTACCTCATGGAGTATTGGATGCCCAGGTTCCTCAGCCTCTTTTTAACTTCATCGAAGGACTTCCTCTTTCGAATTACAGTTGCAGAGAAATCCTGGAAAAACATGATTTTTGACCCCTTGTACAGCAGTGCCTGCAGATCTTTCCCAAGAATCTGGAAGCTTCTATCACTTTTTGCTTGTCCTTATATGAGTGGAAGTGCACTAGGACTGGCCAGGGGCGCTGCACTAGCCCTGACCTGTGCACTGTAACCGGATAAACCTTTTCAGTCTGTAGCCTGCTGGACTCGATGTGAAGGCCCAAAAACTTCGGCAGCCAGTTTTCAAAGAAACTCACTGGCTGCTCACCTTCCTCACCTTCAGGGACCCCGACAATTCGGAGATTTATCCTCTGACCTCAATTTTCGAGGTCGTCGATATGGTCTCGCAAGGCCCGCACCACTCGCTCCAGCACCTGGATCTGACTGGATGAGGACTCCATCACAGCTTCTGAGGCCTTAGTTTGACCCTCCACCTCCTCCAGCCTCTCCCCGAGGCCCTGGATCTCCTGCTCGTGCTTCTGCAGCATGGATGCGATAGGCTGGATCTGGGCACGAAGCTCCCCCAGGATCTCCTCAATCGCAGCCCCAACTTTCAAGGTTTGTCTCTCCATCGCTGCAGCCAATTCCTGTGAGTCTGTCAGGTCCCGAGGGGGGTTCAGGAGAGGCTGCTGTTGCTGCTGTCTGTGGTGTTGTAGGTGCTGCAGGGGAGTGTCCTCCCTGCTGCTGTTTGCTTGCTCCCTTTCCCTTTGGCATCCTTCCCACTTCCAAATATTAACAAATATATGTTCTAAACTAATATTTTAAGGTTTTAAACTAATATTTCCACCACATAGGTTGGACAGGAATGGTAAAAAACACCAGTATGCCTTGACTGTTAGGCAGAGCAGTCCTAAAGTATCACTGCCATCTTACTGAGTCCGGGAGTGGCATTTTTGATAAGGGATAGCATTACAGCTGTGCTGAGGGAGGATATTCCCGGAAATACATTCAGGGATGTTATTTGGGTGGAACTGAGTAATAAGAAAGGGATGATCACCTTATTGGGATTGTATTATAGACCCCCTAATAGTCAGAGGGAAATTGAGAAACAAACTTGTAAGGAGATCTCAGCTATCTGTAAGAATAATAGGGTGGTTATGGTAGGGGATTTTAACTTTCCAAACATCGACTGGGACTGCCATAGTGTTAAGGGTTTAGATGGAGAGGAATTTGTTAAGTCCGTACAAGACAATTTTCTGATTCAATATGTGGATGTACCGACTAGAGAAGGTGCAAAACTTGACCTACTCTTGGGAAATAAGGCAGGGCAGGTGACTGAGGTGTCAGTGAGGGAGCATTTTGGGGCCAGTGACCATAATTCTATTCGTTTTAAAATAGTGATGGAAAAGGATAGACCAGATCTAAAAGTTGAAGTTCTAAATTGGAGAAAGGCCAATTTTGACAGTATTAGGCAAGAACTTTCGAAAGCTGATTGGAGGCAGACGTTTGCAGGTAAAGGGACGGCTGGAAAATGGGAAGCCTTCAGAAATGATAACAAGAATCCAGAGAAAGTATATTCCTGTCAGGGTGAAAGGGAAGGCTGGTAGGTATAGGGAATACTGGATGACTAAAGAAATTGAGGGTTTGGTTAAGAAAAAGAAGGAAGCATTTGTAAGGTATAGACAGGATAGATCGAGTGAATCCTTAGAAGAGTATAAAGGAAGTAGGAGTATACTTAAGAGGGAAATCAGGAGGGCAAAAAGGGACATGAGATAGCTTTGTCAAATAAAATTAAGGAGAATTCAAAGGATTTTTATAAATACATTAGGGACAAAAGGGTAACTAGGGAGAGAATAGGGCCCCTCAAAGATTGGCAAGGTGGCTTTTGTGTGGAGCTGCAGAAAATGGGGGAGATACTAAATGAGTATTTTGCATCAGTATTTACTGTGGAAAAGGATATGGAAAATATAGACTGTAGGGAAATAGATGGTGACATCTTGCAAAATGTCCAGATTACAGAGGAGGAAGTGCTGGATGTCTTGAAATGGGTAAAGGTGGATAAAACCCCAGGACCTGATCAGCTGTACCCTAGAACACTGTGGGAAGCTAGGGAAGTGATTGCTGAGCCTCTTGCTGAGATACTTGTATCATCGATAGTCACAGGTGAGGTGCCAGAAGACTGGAGGTTGGCAAACGTGGTGCCACTGTTTAAGAAGGGTGGTAAGGACAAGCCAGGGAATTATAGACCAGTGAGCCTGACCACAGTGGTGGGCAAGTTGTTGGAGGGAATCCTGTGGGACAGAATGTACATGTATTTGGAAAGGCAAGAACAGATTAGGGATAGTCAATGTGGCTTTGTGCGTGGGAAATCATGTCTCACAAACTTGATTGAGTTTTTTGAAGAAGTAACAAAGAGAATTGATGAGGGCAGAATGGTAGATGTGATCTATATGGACTTCAGTAAGGAGTTCGATAAGGCTCCCCATGGGAAACCGATTAGCAAGGTTAGATCTCATGGAATACAGGGAGAACTATCCAGTTGGATACACAACTGGCTCAAAGGTAGAAGGTGGTGGTGGAGGGTTGTTTTTCAGACTGGAGGCCTGTGACCAGTGGAGTGCCACAAGGATCGGTGCTGGGCCCTCTACTTTTTGTCATTTACATAAATGATTTGGATGCGAGCATAAGAGGTACAGTTAGTAAGTTTAGTAAGGTTAGTAAGTAAGATGACACCAAAATTGGAGGTGTAGTGGACAGCAAAGAGGGTTACCTCAGATTACAACAGGATCTGGACCAGATGAGCCAAGGGGCTGAGGAGTGGCAGATGGAGTTTAATTCAAATAAATGCGAGGTGCTGCATTTTGGGAAAGCAAATCTTAGCAGGACTTATACACTTAATGGTAAGGTGCTAGGGAGTGTTGCTGAACAAAGAGACCTTGGATTGCAGGTTCATAGCTCCTTGAAAGTGGAGTCGCAGGTAGATAGGATAGTGAAGAAGGTGTTTGGTATGCTTTCCTTTATTGGTCAGAGTATTGAGTACAGGAGTTGGGAGGTCATGTTGCAGCTGTACAGGACATTGGTTAGGCCACTGTTGGAATATTGCATGCAATTCTGGTCTCCTTCCTATTGGAAAGATGTTGTGAAACTTGAAAGGGTTCAGAAAAGATTTACAAGGATGTTGCCAGGGTTGAAGGATTTGAGCTATAGGGAGAGGCTGAACAGGCTGGGGCTGTTCTCCCTGGAGCGTCAGAGGCTGAGGGGTGACCTGATAGAGGTTTACAAAATTATGAGGGGCATGGATAGGGTAAATAGGCAAAGTCTTTTCCCTGCGGTCGGGGAGTCCAGAACTAGAGGGCATAGGTTTGGGGTGGGAGGGGAAAGATATAAAAATGACCTAAGGGGCAACCTTTTCACACAGAGGGTGGTACAGGTATGGAATGAGCTGTCAGAGGAAGTGGTGGAGGCTGGTACAATTACAACATTTCAGAGGCATTTGGATGGGTATATGAATTGGAAAGTTTTGGAGGGATATGAGCCGAGTGCTAACAGGTGAGACTAGATTAGGTTGGGATATCTGGTCGGCATGGATGGGTTGGACTGAAGGGCCTGTTTCCATGCTGTACATCTCCAATACTCTCTGACTCTAAATGGGAGATTCCTCCTTACTCCTCTACTTCTGGTATTAAATGATGTAAAGTAAACCCGATCAAAGCCATTCTGTTGCAGTTTCAAATGCTCCCTATCATCCAAGTGTGTCTCCTGTAACAAAACAATATCCACCTTCTCCTTTTTAAGACTCAAATGTACCTTCTTCCTCTTAATTGCTGAGTGACACCCCTTGATATTCCAGGTACACCATTTAATCAAGTCATTAGCCATAAACCTCTGCACTGTCATTCAAATTCCAGAGAGGAGGAACTCGAAACACAAATCGTTGAGCCTTTGTGTCACATGATTCATCAAACATAAAGACTACATAAACTAAAACCACTACATTTAACAAACTTACAAAAATATCAAAGGTTAAAAACAACAAAAACCAAAAAACAAACCAATATATAAAGCACGGATGGCGCAGTATAGGGAAACTTGCCCCCTGCCCAAAAGGGGAAGCTACCCATCCCAAACTGCCCATAAGTAGGCATCTAGCCATCCCAACCATTCGCCCTCCTCCTAGCTAGAGCTGCATCACAAACACAAGCAGTTAAGAAAATAAATGCACCATAAAGTGGCACTTTGAATCAAGAAACAAACAATTTTTAAAAGAAAAAAAGGGGTAAATACCCCACCCATCCTTTGATACAACTTAACTTAGAAATTGAAAGTACACACCTCAACCACTACCAAACATCATTTAAACCAAATTATTACCTACAGAAAAACAAGGAAAAGAAAGCTCCAGCCAGACTTCTTTTTTTTAAGAGAAACAACAAAGACATACCCAAACAACACGACTTGTTGTACATACTACTGTTCAGTTTAGTTTAATCTGTCCCACAAAGTCTCTTGCCTTCTCCGACGTGACAAAGAGATATATGGATCCATCTATGGTGATCTGAAGCACCGCCAGATACCTCAGTGACTAATGGATCCCAAGCTCCCTCATGACACCGTCATAAGATTTTCTTTCTGGATCACTGCCACTGAGAAGTCCTGGAAGAACATGATCTTAGAGCCCTTGTAAATTAGGGCCTACAGATCCTTCCCCTGGATTCTGGAAACTTCCACAATTCTTTCCTTATCTCTATAGTGATGAAACCACACCAGGAGAGGTCAAGGACATTGACCCAGACCTGATGTCCATGCCGTGACCCGGTGCATCCTCTCAATCTTCAAGCCTCTCATTCCAGCCTCCAAGTTAAGGAATTTCGGCAACCCATCCTCAATACATTCCACAGGCCGCTCACCTTCTTTACCCTCTGGCAGACCGATGATCCGAATGTTTTTTCCTCTGCCCCTGTTCTCCAGATCATCCACTTGGTCGCGCAAAGTACAGACCTGTGTCTCCAGGGCTCGAATCCCATCCTTGGAGGAACTGGTATCAGCTCCCACCACTGTGACTTTGTGTTCAACCTCATCCATCCTCTTTTCCAGGTCTCCCGGCTGCTGTCCCTGCTTCTGCAGCCTGAGAGAGATCAGGGCCAGCTGCTCTTCTATCCATTTACCCAACATCTCACGAGATTTCATGAGCTCCTTCACCAGGGCCTGGTAGATCATCGAGTCCAAGGATCCTGCAGGCTGGGCTATGGGCCTGGCCTCAGACGCTCCTCCTCCTTTCATCAGCATCTCTGGATGGCAAGAAATGCAGGGAAGTTAATTTTTTAGTTTCCTAGGACTCCATTACTTTTCCAGGGTCCCAGGATATCGCAATGGTCCAGGATGGGTGAGTTAAAAGTTGGTCCCACTTGTGCTGCAGTGTGGAGCTCTGCAACGCGATCCTCTCAGATCGCCACCATCTTGGATCCCCCTTAACAGTCCTCTTACTCCATGCCCAAAAATTAATTCAAGTGGTCTGAATTTGGTCGATTCATTTGGTGCATCTCTGATCGCAAAAAGTACAAATGGAATTCCCTTATCCCAATCACCTGGATAATCCTGACCATAAGCCCTCATGGTAAGTCTTTAGTGTTTGATGCCATCTCTCTAGTACTCCCTGTGATTCTGGATGGTATACAATAGATTTGAATTGCTTTATTCCCAAATAATCCACAAGCTCCTTTAATAGTTTGGATGTGAAGTTTGATTCTTGATCTGACTGGATCTTTATTGCTAGTCTGTATCTAGTAAAAAAATTAAGTAATTCTTCTACAACTATTTTAGCTGTGTTGTTGCATAATGGGATTGCCTCTGGAAATCTAGTTGACATATCCATTATTGTTAATAAATACTTATTCCCACTTTTTGCTTGAGGTAGGGGACCTACACAATCAATCAAGACTCTTGTGAAAAGTTCCTCAAATGCTGCAATAGGTATTAAAGGTGCAGGTTTTATTACTGCCTGTGGTTTTCTGATTAGCTGACATGTATGGCACATCTGGTAAAACTCAATTATATCCTTGTGTAGTCCAGGCCAGTAAAAATGCCTTTGTATTTTAGACTGTGTTTTCCTCACCCCTAAATGACCTTAAAGTGGTAGTTCATGCGCCACTCATAGCACCTCCATTCTATACCCTACTGGGAAAACAATTTGATGAATCTCTGCCAATTTCTCATCTGCCTGAATGTGTGATAGTCTCCATTTCCTCATTAAGACATAATTTGTTAAGTAATAATACACAGGGATGCATTCACTCTCCTTCCCTGCATATGCCTTTTGAAAAAACTGCTTTAAATTCTCATCTTTCTGCTCTAACTCTATCAGCTTAGCAGAGCTAAAGATACTTGCACATTTACCTATTTGCTCCTGCTCTGTCCTACTTATCTGATCAAAAATAGTCTCAGATAAAGCTATGTCAGCTTTCTTATCTGTGCCTTTTGAACCCTCCTGCTTCAGCTTGTGCCGCTGTGATCTTGTGACCACACAATCTGGGAAAATTCCTGGATAAACATCCTTCATTTCTTCAGTTGCTTGAGTCTCCACTGGCTTTTCGATTCGAGTAGGCAGCACGCCTACCGGTGAATCAGCTTTATCATTTGCAAGGGCAAATTATATTCCTGTAGCTGAGAGTTTGTCCTGTACTCATAGCGCAAATTCCCTACCCTTCTCTGGACTCTCTAGCCTCACCTTACATAACTGAGCACTTTTTGTCTTACTATGAATTCCTGTTACCAGTACCTTTTCTGGCAATAGTCCCTCAGGAGTACATATCCTTTATCCCTCAGCATCACAGACTGAGAGGATCCTGTGTCCCTTAATATTGTAACCTGCTTACCGACTGCTCCTGGCCTATGTGAATAAACTTTACAATTGCATGTATATTTTTTAAGCAGATCTGGCACTTCCTCCTTTATCAACCTCTGATCATATTGTACACTCTGAGCAGTTGTTTAACTTGCCTTGTGCACTTTGTTACTCGTCCAACAAAACTCCCAGGCTTATCTGGTTTTCCTACACCTGACTTTCTCCTAGCCCACCAACACTGTGATTTTGTGTGGCCCACTTTGTTACAATGAAAACACCGGAGCTTTTTAACTTCTTTGTCTCCCTCAAGGGTTTCCTTTTAACCCTGTGGTAAATTATCCTTATGATCTTCACTGAGATCTACCTTTCCCTTTCCACATGAGGATTTCTCTTTGCCCCAGTTTCTATCCCTCATGGACTGAAATTGATTCTGGAAGCCAAACCGAGTTTTATCGACCAGCTCATAATCATCAGCCACTTCAGCTGCTAACCTTGCTGTTTTAACTCTCTGCTCTTCCACATGAGTTTGCATTGCTTCAGGCAGTGAATTTTTCAATTCCTCCAAAATAATTACCTCTCTAAGGGCATCATAGGTTTGCTTGATTTTTAAAGCTCTTATCCATCTATCAGCTTTACACTGTTTGATCCTTTCAAACTCAATATAACTTTGACCAGGATCCCTCCTTAGATACGTGAAACGTTGTCTATAGGCTTCTGGTACAGGTTCATGCTTAAAATGTTTTTTTTCACCTCCTCATACTCCCCAGATACCTCCTCTGAGAGCGATGTGAATACCTCACCAGCCCTAGCGACAAGTTTCGTTTGGATCAACAAAACCCACATTGTCACTGGCCACTGCATTTGTTTAGCCACCTTTTCAAATGAAATGAAAAAGCTTCCATATCCTTCTCATCAAATTTAGGCAATGCTTGAACATACTTAAACAGTTTCTCAGTACGCTTCTGACTACCATGGGCTTGCTCATCCTCACTCTCTTCCTCATTAAGCCTGCCCTCAGCCTTTTAAGCTGACTTTCTTTTTTAAGTGTCAGTTTTGAAGTTCAAATGCTCTCTTCTTCTTTCTCTTCTGCTGTTCTCTCTTCTTCCCTCTCTTCTGCTTTTAATCGTAACTGAAAATCTTTCATTTCTGCTGCCCTTTCCTTATCTCTCGCCTCTTACTCAAGCTGCTTCATTTGGAATTGAAATCTTGCCATCTCTATACATTCTGATGGTTTCTCCGGCAAGTTTCAATGCTGCGCTACTACTGTAATTATCTCTCGTCTCCTCACAGAAGCAGGTAGTTTCAATCCCAGTTCATCTGCTAATTCCTGCAGCTTGGTCTTATTCACCTTTTGCAAACCTTCCAAAGTTGACATCCAGAAAACTTGTGGATCCTAAAAGAGCCATTACAATCCCAAGTTTTGTCTACCTAACCAAACCAACACCTGAAATAAAGACACTAGCACCTACCACTTGCTGTTTAAAATCCTGCAAAGAGCCCCCAATCTGTTATGGACTAAGCCAGACCACTCAAAACATTCTTAAGCAGGCAGCCCAGACCGTAACTATGCAATTTGTTTCGGTAAGTGTACAGTGAAAATTACCTGAAGTAAGTTAGCCAGGTTGACTACCAGATTTAAAACAGACAAAAATGTATTCACAAAATTATGCAATGAAACACAAAGAAGAGAATGAAGAACCGCTACAGAACTCAGTCTGTCCAAACTAGATCTAATTATGCTGATCCGAATATACACAACAGTCCCAATAAGCAAACACCCTTAAAAACCAGTATAAATGGAACAAATGTTTACAGGTTGAAGTTAGAAGGGCAGAAGGAGAGAGAGGGAGAGAGAGAGAGTTTTTCCTTACAGCTGAACTCCTAACTAGTTCTGGACTGAATTGCTCAGCTAGAGAACTGACCACTCCCCTTTCATTCTCCAGGTCTTTTCCAAAATATGACCACTTTGACCTGAAGTCTCATCTGTTTACATATAAACAAAAGGCCTCTCAAAATCCTTTCTCATCTCTATACCAAACTAGCTACCTTGGAGCTGGGAGGGTTTTAAGAGTCCTCTGAAAAAAATCAAGGAGACATTATCCTTGAAAAAAGGAACATCTTTGAGAAAAAGGACCAGCTTTGTGACACCATGTTCTGTACAGCTGTAACATGACCTCCCAACTCCTATACTCAATACACTGACTAATAAAGGCAAGCATACCCAAATGCCTTCTTCACTACCCTGCCTAACTGATACTGCACTTTCAAGGAACTATGAATGTGCACTCCAAAGTCTCTTTGTTTAGCAATACTCCACAGGACCTTACCATTAAATATATAAATCGTGCCCTTATTTGCCTTTTCAAAATGCAAATTTATCTAAATTAAACCTCACCTGCCTCTCCTGCCATTCCCATTGGCTCATCTGATCAAAATCCTATTGTACTCTGAACATGAAATAACTGCCTGCAGTCATTTTGGAAATGTGTTCTTCTGCCGTGCGATTAACATTTTTGTTGGGACCTGCTGATACTGGACCCCATTTTGACACCAAACCCCTCCTTCACTGATCTACTCTGTGACCAACAGACCACAGGAATTCTGACACTTAGGAGTCTCTGGGATCAATGGATAGCAGGTCAACTCTACTGGTGCATTATTGGATTTTCAGGCTTTGATAGCCAACTCTCTATTCATGTCACACATTGACTTGATTTGAAACTGTATTGCTGTTCCTTCACTGTCGCTGCATTGAAATCCTGGAATTCCCTGGCCAATAGCACTTCCCACGGGCTGTAGTGATTAAAGAAGGTTACTTGCCACCACTTTCTGAAGGGCAATTAAGGATGGATATTAAATGATGGGTTAACCAGTGACACTCACATCTCAGAAGTGAAAATGATCTCCAACACTGTTAGCATGAGTTTATCGTGTGTGGTAACCTCTATTATGGCATCTTAACAAATCTCTTTTGAAAACCCAAATACATGACCTCTGCTGGTTCTCATTTATCCACCCTGCTTGCTATAACCTCAGATAGTGTTCATACACTTGTCAAACACTTTGTCTTTCTTAAAAGCATGTTGACTCTGCTTAACTATGTTATGATGTAAGTTATTTGGTTTGACAGAACAGCAAGTATGATGGAAAACACAGAGACACCCTGCCAAAGCTGTTTGCCTTCTGCTCATCAGGACAGATGCAAGAATCAAATTTCAAAATCATGAAAAGTTTTGATTACATGAGCATGGAGAATATACCAGTAAACATTCAGCCCAAAGCTGATCATCATCAACAAGCCTGTACCGGCAAACTTTAAACCATAGAACTGGCTTTTCAGAACTGAGGCTAAGAGGTTTAAGTGCTTATAATTTCTGCTACTGATACTTTAAATGGTGTAGATGATTGACACTCTAGTATCCTGTGTTGAACGGACTTTTTAAACAAAGTTGAAAGTAATGAATGAATGACTGTTTAACCTTTTTTAAACATCTTCTTGTAACTTTAGAATTCATCCATTCCTTCCAGTGTATAGGAATATTATAGTTTGACCTTGAAAGGTCTGGGCTGGGTCACATGCATAGCCTGTATGTGGGTGCCTTATAGAACGATTGGGTGGGTGCACGGGGACCTTTTGAATTCACCTTTCAAAACGTTCTCTTAAGATGATGGTACGCAAGACCTGTGAGATACTCTGAACCACAATTCTCCAAAAAGCAGGTACGACTTCTTATGTCTGAATTGGGTCACATCACATTACGATTTCAGGATCTGAGCTTACACCCTTAAATGAACTTAAAGGAAACATTGGGAGAAAGTGAGGACTGCAGATGCTGGAGATCAGAGTCGAGAGTGTGGTGCTGGAAAAGCAGTCCAGGCAGCATCTGAGGAGCCCGAGAGACGATGTTTCAGGCTTAAGCCCTCCTCTGTAATATGGACATTTTTCAAGATGTCACCGTCTATTTCCCCACATTCTATATTTTCCATGTTCTTCTCCACAGTAAACACAGATGCAAAATACTTGTTAATATCTCCCCCATTTCCTGTTGTACCACACATAGGCTGCCTTGCTGATCTTTGAGGGGCCCTACTCTCTCCCTTGTTACTCTTTTGTCCTTTGGATTCTCCTTAACCCTATTTGCCAAAGCTATCTCATGTCCCCTTTATCCCCCCATGATTTCCCTCTTAAGTATCCTCCTACTGCTTTTATACTCTTCTAAGGATTCACTCAATCTATCCTGTCTATACCTGGCATGTGCTTCCTTTTTTTTCTTGACCAAAACCTCAATTTATTTAATCATCTAGGATTCCCTACAACTACCAGCCTTCCCTTTCACCTTAACAGGAATATACTGTCTCTGGACTCTTGTTATCTTATTTTTGAAGGCATCCCATTTTCCAGCCGTCTCTTTATCTGCAAACATCTGTCCCCAATCAACTCTTGAAAGTTCTTGCTGATTACTGTCAAAATTAGCCTTCATCCAATTTAGAACTTCAACTGTTAGATCTAACCTATCCTTTTCCATCGCTATTTTAAAACTAATAGAATTATGGTCGCTGGCCCCAAAGTGCTCCCCCACTGACACCTCAGTCACCTGCCCTGCTTTATTTCCCAAGAATAGGCACTTTCTTTAGTTGGTACATCCACATACTGAATCAGAAAATTGTCTTGTACACACTTAACAAGTTCCTCTCCATCTAAACCTTTAACACTATGACAGTCCCAATCTTTGTTTGGAAAGTTAAAATCCCCTACCATAACCACGTTATTATTCTTACAGATAGCTGAGATCTCCTTACAAGTTTGTTTCTCAATTTCCCTCTGACTGTTAGGGGATCAATAATACAACCCAATAAGGTGATCATCCCATTCTTATTTCTCAGTTCCACCCAAATAGCTTCTCTGGATGCATTCCCAGGAATATCCTCCCTAAGTACAGCCGTAATGTTATCTCTTATCAAAAATACCATTCCCCCTCCTCTCTTGCCTCCCTTTCTATACTTCCTGTAGCATTTGAATCCTGGAACATTAAGCTGCCAGTCCTGTCCATCCCTGAGCCACATTTCTGTAATCGCTATGTTATCTCAGTCCCATATTCCTAAACAATGTCCTGAGTTCATCTGCCTTCCCTATTAGGGCTCTTGCATTGAAATAAATTCAGTTTAATTTACCTCATTCTCTGCTTTGTTCCTGCCTGCCTTGACTGTTTGTCTTTCTTCTTTTCTCCACTGTACCAGTCTCAGACTGATCTCTTTCCTCACTCTCTCCCTGGGTGCCAACCCCCCCCACCTTACGAGTTTAAATCCTCCCAAACAGTTCGAGCAAATCTCCCTGCCAGTATATTTGTCCCTTTCCAATTCAGGTGCAATACATCCTTCTCATACAGATTACTTCTACCCCAGAAGAAAATCCAACGATCCAAAAATGTAAACCCTTCTCCCCTGCATGAGCTCCTCAGCCACATGCCCATCTGCTGTATCTGCCTACCTCTCTAGCTCATAGCACTGGGTGTAATCCAGATATTACTACCCTCGATGACCACCTTTTTAAATTCCTGCCTAACTTCCTATATTCTTCCTTCAGGATCTCATCCTTTTTCCTTCTTGTGTTGTTAGTTCCAATGTGTACAATGATCTCCTACTGATCCCTCTCCCCTTTGAGAACATTCTACATTCTCTCTGAGATATTATTGATCCTGGCACCAGGGAGGCAAAACACCATTCTGATTTTTCACTGCTGGCCACAGAAATGTTTGTCTCTGCTCCTGACTAGAGAGTTCCCCACCACATTGATTGCTTGGAACCTGATGTGCCCCTTGTTACATTTGAGACAATCTCAGTGCTAGAAACTTGGCAGTTCTTGCTACATTTCTCTGAGAGTTCACCACCCCCTTATGTTTCACAAAACAGCATACTTGTTTAAGATGGGGATAGCCACAGGAGACCCCTACACTTCCTGCTCCCACCCTCCCCCCCACCCCGTCTTATCTTTCTTGGTGGTAACCCATCTACCTGACTCTATCTGCGGTTTTTCTCCCTTCCTCTAACTGCCATCCATCAAACCCCCTAGCTCCTGTAAATTCCTCATTGCCTCTCACTGCTGCTCCAACTGATCCATGTGATATGATTGGATTCACAACCAAACACACTTACTGCAGACATAATCATTAGTAACATGAAAACTCTTCCTAATCTCCCACATCTGACAGGAAGAGTACTTCAACAATCTACAGGCTCAGAAAATAGCACAGCCTTACTGCTCTAAAATACACTGCTCCAGGCTAACCTAGTACCAATGTTTTATATTTTAAAATTTTAATCCAGAGTTGAAGTCAATAAAACCTCTAGCCAAAATGAACCCACTCTACTCACTATTAAAAAAAGACAGCAAAGTTAAAACTATTCACTTATCTGTTCCCATACTATGATCTCTCCCACACAGGTTCCTCCAAGGTCAGCTGTGAATTTTGCTGTTTGTTAATTTTTCTTAGATGCACTCCATTATCCAGAATATTCAAACTCAAACATCAAAGGCAGTAGTTTACAGATTCACTGCTATGTCAGACAGCAATGTAGGTTTCTTACTCTCTCTGTCTCTCTCTCTCTGTCACTGACCATGTGGTTTCAGCCTTTGTTCTCTTCTCCCTTTTTAAAGTGCTGTTGTTTTGATCTTCTTTTTACCACAAAGTTCCAAACCAATGTAACAGCTTATAAAACAGTAGTTACTGCTCCTGGAATTTAGTTTTAAACTTCCAGGCCAGAAATGTTTGTTTAAAACCCTAAAGGTATTACTTGAAGCCGGGAAAATCTAAGCTTAGTTTTATGAAAGCTTAAGTAAAAGGCTATCAGATTCTCAGGACCAGGAAGTTAAGCATCAAAGTAATATTAAAAAATAATTTAAACTTGAGAGGCAGTGAGGAAAGGTAGAACAGGAAAGGAATTAATATTTGGAGCTTATGCCATGTTTAGAGTAGATCATCTGCCTGTTGTTGAACCTACCTGACTTTCATCCCAACCAGGGGACAGTATGTTTAGGGCTGTAATTTGGGTCTCTTCTCCTTGACTCACTGCAGAGAGTCTGGTTACAGGAGTAACATCCATTGACTCCATCTACACTTCTCGCTCCTCGGGAAGGCAGCCAACCATCAATGACCCCTCTCACCCCAGTTATAATCACTGCCAACCTCTTCAGTTGGGCAGGAGATGCAGAATCTGAAACACATGTACCAACAGATTCAAGAACAGCTTCTTCCCAGCTGTTATTAGACTTCTGAATGGATTGCTCAAATCTTAAATATAGTTTCGATCTCGCTGTTTGTGCACCTTCTGTGCAGCCATGACATTGTTACTCTTCACTCTGTTCTATTACCCTGCTGCACTTTGCATGGCATGATCTGCCTGTACTGCACGCAAAACAAAACGTTTCACTCTACCTGGGTACATATGGCAATAATAAATTAAACCAAAGACCAAAGGATGCAGTAACGTTGTTAGTAGTGAGGCCTTCTCTGTCCTGTATGACAGAGGATACTGACAAGATTGCTGGAGGTGAATGCATGGACTCCTGTGTCCTCTTTATCTTCAGCTGAAAGGTGGATTTTCTTGATGGGAAAAAGGGGAACTTCTGTCTGTTGGATCCTCATTGTTAAATCTGGTGATTGAGAGTGGGCATGGATAGCTGAGACAGAAAGCTTGTTTGCTGAATATTCAGCGATAAGCAAAGTGCCATGTTAAATAAAAACAACAAGTACTGAAAATATCGATCAGGTCTGCCAGCATCTGAGAGTGAAACAGAGTTAAGTATTCAAGTCAAATATGACTCCTTCCCATTCTTACTCAATGTTGACCCTGTTGACTTATTACTGGTGTGAAAGACCAGTCAATGCTCGCTTGACTTCCTACTTGTGCTCGGAGCATCCCAGGTTGGCTTCTTTGTGCTATTTGGGCCTGATCTTAACCCACTGAAGACTCATGAGGAGTTAAAGTTGGGCTTGGTTGTTTGAACCTCTCTTGGTTAGTGATAGGAAAAGGGATTGATGCTTTCTGAGCTGAAACATTTCTCCTCAGAGAGTGACAGAATGCTACGTGAGTCTGTGTGGTTCGCTTATGGAGATAGGTTTGGTGTTTCTCTGTTTCACAAGGTAGGTCTGAAGTAATTGCTTTCTCTGGTTGGAGATTCCATAATTTTATTCAAAATTGAAGGAGATACAGTTATCCTTGCATTCCTGAGGAAAAGCTTTTAACCTCCCAAGGAGCCTTGTACTGCCAGGAAGTCGTGTTACAAAACATATATGAAATGATAGGAATCATACAGAATCATTTTTCACCAAAGTCATTGGTGATTGCTGTACACATAAACACAGCCAGCATGATGTGGTCTCTGTCTCCTGGTTCGCAGAAATGTTGAGGAAGTTAGCAGAATGTTGTGAACTCAGACACAAATGATGTAATCAGCAACAGACTGGTGTGTGGTTTGACGTGTGAAGCAATCCAGAAGAGACTTACAATGGAAAGGACTTGATACTTAAAGAAAGCAGCGGAAAAAGCAATCTCAGTGGAGCTAGGCACCATGGAAGCTCGGTAGCTAAGCGCAACCCTGTGGGCTCACAAAATGGCTGCTGAAAGAGTTCACAAAATGGCAGCTGAGAGACAAGCATCAACATCGGCTCAAGACTGCCATTGTGTGAGAAAATAGGTCATGCAGCAGTAAACTACTGGTATAAAGAAACTATTAGGTAAAAAGATTCCTGATGAAGGGCTTTTGCCCGAAACGTCGATTTCACTGCTCCTCGGATGCTGCCTGACTTGCTGTGCACCACTAATCCAGAATAAAGAAACTATTGCAGAAGCTGTGGAAATAAAGGGCACCCTTAATGTTAGAGGAAAAAACATGATCAAAATACAGCAAAGTTACAGAAACTGAAGGGTAGGATGAAAATTTACATGAACAATCTACAAAAAGGACATGAGAAAAGTTGAGACTCTCTGTCTGAAAAGAAGCTGTAATTAAGTATATTGGCCATAGTTGGCAATGCCAACTGCTGCTGGGTCACTCCCTTACTGAATGGCAAAGTGTAAGAGTGGAGGTGAATACCAGACTGAAGGTTTCACAGATACCTGAAAGGATTGTAGCAGAAGCAATTGAGTCACATTGAGTTGCGACCCTCAAAAATTGTGCAAAGAATGTACAGAGGTGAAGTGGTGCCTTTTAAGAGATTGTTTTAATGTGAAAGATCAGTTTTACAGTCAGTCTGAAGATTTGCCCTCACAAGTTAACAAAGGAAATTATGGTTAGAGAAAATCAAACTCAACTGGGCTGAAGTAAATCACTTGTCAGAATCTGAGACTGATCTACCACACTTTTAATGAAACAACTTGTTTGTGATAATGATCCACAGTTTACATCATATGAGATTAATGGCTGTCTCAAGCAAAACTGAATTCAATATATCCAATCAGCTCCTCATCACCCAGCCACAACTGGTTTGACAGAGAGGATTGTTCAGGCGATGAAACATCTCTTAAGTGTAACTCGAAAACAAAGCTCACTAGCCAAATGACTGAGCCAACTTTTGTTAACATACAAGAACACAACTCACTCAATGACACAAAGACAAAATATATTGTTGACAAGAGACAAGTTTTCCAGTAAGAGGACAAAGCCAAAGTCCACACTTTCCGAAAAGATCAAGAGGTATTGGTGAGGAGTTACACCATTGGTGAGAAGTTGGTAACTAACCATTATTGTAGTACAGACTGGAGCGATCTCCTACACAACGTATCTCCTACACATTGAGGGACAATGTAGTGTGGAAAAACCATGCAGATCAATTCTTGGCACCCAGAACAAATGTCCCAGTGACAACATGACCTGAGGATCTACCAATAACCATACTGGGAATAGAGACCTTAATATATTTGAGGACAGATAGTTACTGGAGCATCCGAAGGAGACAGTACCTTGGTGAAGAATACCCTGACATTGTACGAATGTCTGAGAGCATGCACCTCAGAAAAGATTCTGACATAGCACTCTAACTCAACAAGAATTTATCAGATATTTATACAGTGTAAGGCAGTACTGCTTCTCTATACCCCTAAAACACTAGAGGTTAAAGCCAATAAGAAAAATAAACAGATGCCTGGGGTGTGCCTATAATAACATAGGAATTGAGGTTCTCTACAACATCTTATCTACTGCCTCCTATATATGATTGTCAATATTGTAAATGTGTTTATTGCAGAAATCTCTGATGTAAAGGGGGAGGAGTGTTGTGTATTTGTGTAACCTGAAGAGTCTGATCATGTTATGTTGCATATAACATGAGATATTGTTTTGAGAGGAGAAGCAGCTCTCTCCAAGTTCACTGCCTGCATAGTAAAAATCTCCATAATCAAGCTCCTGTTGTTTAACACCACAGCCTCTTGGTCCTTCTTGGAATGTAGCAAAACGATGTTGATCCACAGACAATTTGAGCTTTTAAGACTGAGATTAACAGATTTTTTTTTATCAAGAGATACGTAGCCTTTGCAGAGCAGATCATCCATGATCAAATTAACCAGGCTAGAGGGACTGAACAGCTTGCTCCCCATTATCTATTTGGTGTTTTTGTCATCAAAGGACACCCATCCCAGCACCTCTGCCCTCATTATATCTTGTCTGAGTATCCCAGAAGATTAGACACCCTGAGGCTGTACTGACCGGAGTTTGGAAGAACGAGAGATGATTTTATGGAAGCACTTAAGATCCTGACCGGGTGGATGCTTTAAAAAAGATCTTTCAAGAGAGACTAGAATAAGATGATACAATAAACAGTCTCCAATTTAAAATAGCAATAAGCATATTTTGTGGATGTAAGTTTGCTCACTGAACTGAAAGGTTTGTTTTCAAATGTTTCATCACCATGACTAGGTAACATTATCAGTGAGAGCCTCTGGTGAAGGAAGTTTTGTTTTTCTTGGAAGGTTGTGGGCATTTGGAACTCTCTTCCCCTGTGATCAATGGAAACAGGGTCAATGAATATGTTTAAAATAGAAGCAGACAGATATTTGATTAAAAAAGCTTAGCCAGGGTCAGCAGGAATGTGGAGTTGAAGTCACATTCAGATTCACCATAATTTAATTGAATGATGGAGCAGGCTTGAGGGTGAGATGAGCTAGTCCTGCACTATTTTGCACATTTGTTTTGTTAGGGGGAAATTTGACATGACATGAATTAACTTGTAAGTCTACATGAAATTCCAGCGGGGATGAGGATGAGGCAATTAACTTCATACTCAATACATCATATACATCATTTAAGATTCAGTTTTCATTTATTCTTATTCAAGAAAACAGTCAGGTTAAAAGAGAAAATTCTTAAGACTGCACAAACACGCTCAGACAGACAGTTCCTGTGAAAATGCAACGTGGCTAAACCAGTATTAACCCAGAGGCCTTATTTGGAAATGGAATGTGAAGATGACTCCATGCCACATCAAAAAAGTCAAATCAAGGATGGAAACGAAGCAGAGAGAGAGAGGATGGCCCTGGGAAGATAGCAAATAGTGAAAACCAGGAGTAACACTGCCTTGCTACTTTTGGAATGGGGAAAAATCAAGGTGCTTATTGAAAACAAGCCATTTTGGAATTCAAGCAATGTATCGTTGTGCAGTACCTCGTGGCTCCTGAGATTATCTTGTAAAATAATCTTTCACAACAGCTTGTAATACATTCCAGCAATTCAAGCTGAGTTCCCTGATTAGCATGATTCAACAACATCTATTACAACCGCATCGCACTTAATTGGTAGAAAATAGTTAAAGACCATAACACCATAAGATGTTGGAGCAGAACTAGGCCATTTGGCCCATTGAGTCTGCTCCACCATTCGATCATTGCTGATACATTTCTCAAACACAATGGGACAATGATGACTTTGCATTCTATAGAAGAAAACGTAATTTATTCTATTTGTGGTTTTCAAACTTTCTGTCAAAGATGTTATGAACTCTGTTTCTCTCTCTGCAGATGCTGCTGAAGTTCTCCGGCACTTTCTTTTTTCTTTCTTTTAGTTGATCTGTGACTGACTAGAATAATTCTGGCAGCTAGACTATGTAAATAACACAGGTCTACTTGAAGAGGTTACAAGTTGTTGAGCTTTGCACGATTCACTTTCAATGAGGAAGTAGCAGCTTCTGCAGGAAACTATGAAAGTAACTGTTTGCTTAGATTTGAGAAGAACAGCAGACCGCTACCATGGAGTCAAGTAGCAACAGGACAGAGCAATTGTTAAACACTCAAAATACTGTGGCGAGTATCATCCTGAGCCTAGCTTGCCTCGTGGGAGTGCCAGGGAATGCACTGGTCATCTGGATTATACTTTTCACCATGAAGAAACAAAGATCCCCCACTGTAATGCTCATCCTGAATTTGGCAATAGCTGATGAGCTTGTTCTGATCACTTTGCCTCTGTGGATCTACACCTTTGTGAATGGCTGGACCATTGGACAACCACTTTGCAAGTTCCTGAGCTATATCATCTACTGCAACATGTACATAAGCATCTTTCTCATCACTGTGATGAGTATTGAACGCTTCATGGCTGTCATTTACCCGTTTGCCAGCCAGCGATGGAGGAAGAACACAGTTGTCATGAAGGTGGTGTTCATTGTCTGGGTTTTGGCTTTGCTGTTTTCAATTCCTACTCTTATTTACCAGGTGGTGGATGCTGATGACACTGGACGGCAGTACTGCCTGTACATGCAGTTTGAAACCGATAAGGAGGAAATCCTATGCACTGTGTTACAAACTTTGGTTGCTTTTGTTATTCCCTTTACAGTGCTGTCCATTTGTTACTTTTGCATTGGGAGGAAGGTGAAACGTATGAGCTTTCAAACCAAAAACAGAACTGGGGTGGTGATTGGCAGCGTGGTGATTGTGTTTTTCATCTGCTGGGTGCCTCACAATGTCTTAAATATGATTTCAATCGCAGCCCTGATGACTAGTGCATCAAATGAAGCCATATCGGAAACATTAAATGGTATCTATACTGGTGGCGTCTTCATTACTGGAGCTCTAGCTTTCATCAACAGCTGCATCAATCCTGTATTGTATGCGTTTGCTGCCCGGAAAATTCGTGATGGCTTTCAAATATCAGCCCTGACCAAGTTATTTGACCAGCTGACCAATTCTCATAAAGAAGAATCAAGAAAAGAATGCACGGATAACACCAGAAAAGATACAAGTGTCACCATGGAGGAGATGGATTGTTTCCAGGATACCTAAAAGTAGCATTTGTTTTTTTTTTCAATGAAACAAATTTAGGTAAAGCCTCCTGTTGAATAACTCACACCCTCACCACTCCACGTCTATTTGGTCTTTTCCATTACCACTGCTGTTCTCTACCGTGTAGCAACTGTTGTCAAGAGGAAACTTCTGGGCTTCCTCCTGTATAGATGAAGGGAAAGAGCCCTGGACACATCTATTCACCTGCCCCATATTTCATTGAAACCTCCATGCAATACAACAGCTGAGGCAGAGAAATGGTCAACATGGAACACTTATTCCAAGGCTCTGGTCATCCAGTGTTACATGCCATTGTTGTTCTTAAATGTTCTTTCCTCGAACCGACTGGCTGAGAAATTACTATAATCAAAGTTAGATGATTATGGTTAGTGTTAAGATTGCAGCAGAAGCTTTTACCCTCTTCAGATTCCTTATCATTCATGCACTTCTTTCTGGTAAGATCAGAAATTTTCATGTGACTATTTGGTTAAAATGTGTCACATTTCATAGATGTGTGCCTTGTCTTCAGGTGACAAATTTCTCTTTGTCCAGCTTGCCATTCAGTGCCCAAACTCTTATCCATAGTGAGGGACCCTGACTGGGTTTAGAATGATTAACCACTGATGCTACCAGCATTCAGCTGATAATTAAAAATAATTAAATAAAAATGATGTATCTTCAGAAGCGCCATCACTACCAATAGAACACAGAATTTTACCCTGTTGTTATTGGTTGCTAGCATGTCTTTCCTTCACTTGGGAGGGCAGGAACAGTCAGATCCAGAGCTTTTCAATGGCAGCTACAATTACCAGTTAACTGGGATGTCACAGTGGCTGGGTGCAACTCTTGCAGCTGCCTCCTGCCACCTATCTTACTGAGATGAAATCTGTTCATTAACATGTAGGAAAATGGGGATATCTGAAAAGAAAGCAGACAAATTCAATCAGGACTCGATCGAAGTCTAACGCTAAATAATGGAAATAGCCTGTTTAATGTGAATCACTTTCACAGTGACTTAAGCTTCCAGCATTATCCATCACATTCGTTTCTTACATCAGAAATGTGTTGCAATTTACATTAGGGAGATTTTATTGCTGATTTGTAAAAAGTTAAAAAGAGGAAATATTGTGATTGTTCATTCCTTAAAAAATGTTTTCTGCATTGACTTTAAAATTCCTGATTCCTCATTTTAGTGGCTTTTTGCAGCGCTGAAATGGCAATGCAATTTGTATAGATGAAATTTCTTATATTCTGGAATATTAAAGAGTAATAACTATATGCCACCATGTTGCCAAGTTTTATTATATTCAATTAGCTGTTGCCTGAAAATAAAGAAACTGTGATCATCTATAGGGAATTTTAATGCTTTATTATTGAAATTATTTGTATGAGCAGTTGTGTTCGCATGTGCAACTGCTTAGCCAGTATAATAGTAATGTTATTTGCTATTTAATCTTACCAATATTAATGAGAAAAGCAAAGCATTCAGGTTCTGATTTTCTGTCATGTTGAAAAATTTCCTTTAAATGAAATGATAATTGAATGAATAAAGTGAATGAATAAAGTAATGAGTTCTTTTATTTCAGTAATGGTTTATGAATGCTTCAGTTAACCATTTTCAACACATACTCCGAGCATCTAACAACATCATAAGGATAATTCGGGCAACTTATCCTTGAACATGAAATGGTGGTTCAGTGGTACCACTCTCAGTGCTGAATCAGAAGGTGGTAAGTCCACATCCCAGTTCTGAAATTTCAGCATGTAATCTAGGCTGATACCTTATTACTTCACTGAGGGCAGTCATGATTTGGAGATGCTGGTGTTAGACTGGGGTGTACAAAGTTAAAAATCACACAACACCAGGTTACAGTCCAACAGGTTTAATTGGAAGCACTAGCTTTCAGAATGCTGTTCCTTCATCAGGTGGTTCATCAACCATCTGATGAAGGAGCAGCGCTCAGAAAGCTAGTGCTTCCAAATAAACCTGTTGGACGATAACCTGGTGTTGTGTGATTTTTAACTCACTAAGGGTAGACTGCATTTTCAGAGGTATTGTTTTTAAGGCTACCTGGCGCTATTTTCTTTTGAAGTGGGGATAACAGATGTTCTCACACATTTTTGAAGAGACAGAATAATAGAGTGCTCCTGGTCAATATTTATCTCTCAACTAAAATTGTTCAAATGCAATATCTGGTCATTTATCCCTATAACTATTTTGTGAACTTGCTACGCACAAAACTGGTTGTCCCATTTCCGACATTGCAACGGTGACTCCATTTCATAATAGCTTGTCAGTTGTGAAGTGTTTTGGGACATTCTGAATTCATGAGAAACACTATATAAATGCAAATCTCCCTTTCTTTGAAATGGGCAAACTATATATTGAGAGAAGGAGACAGTGAGGACTGCAGATGCTAGGGAGCCAGAGTCAAAAGCTGCAGTGCTAGAAAAGCACAGCTCCTCGGATGCTGCTTGACCTGCTGTACTTTTCCAGCACCATACTCTATACACTGGGAAGGGTCAGCAGAGCTTCAGAAAATTAGAAAGTTTTCAAACTGGAAGATGGTCTCAAAATATAAAACACTGATTTTACAAATATTTTGTGAATTAAGATTTGTGTTTTATTTCAGCATAATTTATGCATATTTTTAAGATGACATGCTTTTATTAGAACTAAACTGTATGAGGTTCTGTGTAAATATCTTGAATATAATGACATCCACTGCAGCAAGTGGAATACTTTTGTACAAATGTTAATATAGCCCTCAAACAAGAGTTGAAGCTATTCCTTAAACTTCCACATAATATTTATGTTATGCTACAATAACAAACATTTTCCCATATTAAAGCATTAATACAATCTTATAGTAATTATTGTTTCATTTATATATATATTCCATATGCATGTATTGTCTCACAGCATGAAAATCGGACTAGATCTGGAAGATGTGCCAGAAAGTTGAGTGTCAAACTTTTGGTCTGTTCTTAATCGAAACTGAAAAGAAACTCAATGCTTTCTGTTCAGTTAATAAACACCTTTCTCATATTTTGAGGTAGGATTTCACCATGGGCTGCAGGATCCCAGTGTTGGAACATAATGAGGTATCCAAATCTGCACGGATTGGCAGTGGGACTGGTTGAACAACTTCCCTAGATGCAGAATCCTAATTGGTTGTCTCATGATATTGTGCAGGGGATGAGTAGATTCCCAAGCTTGTTGGTCCAATCAGACGGCCAGCAGCTCTGGAACATTGTCACCTTCTCCCAATGAGAGAGGAGGGATCAGGGATCAAGCATGAATGGAGGGTAAGTAGGGAAATCAAAATCATAGAGGGTCAAACCTTCAGGTGGTCCCTTAACTGAGGGATGGAGCCTCCAACTCCAATGTATGGCTTCAGGGAGGCAAACTAAGTTCGAAGACATCCCCCTACACTGCTGTACTGTGCAGCAAGGGTTGTTGTGCTGCCATCAATCCTGATTGAGTCCTTGAAAACTGAAATTGGCCTCATTCAGTTCCCACCACTGGGAAAAATTGTAAATGCCAGCAGTGTATTGGGGAAATCACTGCATGGTTCCAAGGTCCCAGGCTCCTCTGCCAATCAACCCTACCTCTTCAGGGCCATGTGAATCCCGTACAAGGCTCTTACGTTCCAAGCCCTGTATGTACACTGATGTTTCATGTCACAGTTCTCCCCGTCACTACAGGTTTGTGAGTCTGGTAAGAAATTGCAGGAAAACTAACCTAGCAGCTGCTGACTCCACAGTAAATCAAATAAAAATTATTCCTTCACATCATCCTGAATTCAGAAAGACCCTTGAGACCAGTTTAAAATGATCCAGTGCATGGATCTATCAACTCTGCAGTTTAATCACTTTGTTGGACTTTTTAACTGATCAATCTCTCCTCCTGCTTTACATATGTGTGAGCTCTTAGATGCGCATGTGCATGTCAGAGAATTTTCATCCTTTTTGTTAAGATTGGGGATGACACAGTGGCTAGCACTGATGCCTCACAGCACCAGGACCTGGGTTCGATTCCAGCCTCTGGCGACTGTCTGTGTGGAGTTTGCACGTTCTCCCCGTGTCTGCGTGAGTTTCCTCCAGATGCTCCAGTTTCCTCCCACAATCCAAAGATGTGTGGGTTAGGTGAATTGGCCACGCTAAATTTCCCATCGTGTTCAGAGATTCATAGGTTAGCTGCATTAGTCAGGGGTAAATGTAGAGTATTAGGGTAGGGGAATGAGTCTGGGTAGGATACTCTTCGGAGGGCCGGTGTGGACTTGCTGGGTCGAAAGGCCTGTTTCCATTCTGTAGGGATTCTATGTTGAGAGTGTGGTGCTGGAAAAGTACAGCAGATCGGGCAGCATCTGAGGAGCAGGAGAATCGACATTTCGGGCATAAGCCTTTCATCAGGATTCCTTCAACATGAATTGGCTTTATCACAACTGAAGAATTTTGATAGTTATTTGTAGAAAGTTTCCTTTCCTTACCTGTAGTGGCTACAACATGATTCTGGCCCCACTGGTTTAAATGGCGCAGCTATTGCATAATTTTCTTATAATGCGAGATTGCATGAGAATGGAACTATTGCCATATATCCGAACCAACCGTGCCATAAATATTATTATTGTTTCTTCTAATGACTTATAAGGAACCATGTCTGTCTTTTAGAATAACAGCACTTAAACATTTAAAACTCACTGAATTGATTGTTTAGAGTAGAAAGAGGGAAGCCATTTTCTCCCTTCATACCTAATCAGAACAAAATGGAGTTCAAAATACCATAGAGGACACGGAGTGTGATCCCAGCAAAGTGCTTTGTCTGCTGACACCAATGCACTTCACTCCAGCTCACGGACAGTAAAGGGAAACATGTCTTTTGCCTTTCTAATTTGTTGCTGTCCCTGCTTGTATCATTCCTGTTTGAATGTACTCAACATTCGACAAATCTCAACATTTGACAGTATCATACATTCTACCAATAAAAGCCCACCTTCCTGTTCTTATGATCAAAGTGGATAACCTCACACTTCCCCATACTATGGCCCATCTGACAACTTGGTGCCTGCTCTGTTGGTGTGGATTCATGCCTTTGGAAGTCAGGCTTAGTAGCAGGAGCATTTATTCAGTTAGGAGAGTGGTGGGTCAGGAATCTGGCACTTTCCCATCTGTGCACCGACTAAGTCAAGGACGATTTAAGTGAAGCCATGAATGTACACACAAGGACCTGATCCCACTGTCACTACTATTCAGAAAGTAGGAGGTTGGGGATTCGCCATGCAAATACTGTTGATGCAATTGCATGCCAGAAATAAAAATCATTAAAAAAGATTTTAGGACAGTATAGGATTATAGTTTTGGCTGTTTGTCAGACATGAAAAGAATATGATTTTTTCTAATCTATTCTCAGGGAGTAAGCCTAAACAAAACAGCAAGGGTCTGTATTCTATTTAATTAAGGTAGTTCTGTGGAGCTCAGGCCTGTGATTTGCACAGCCTGCCCAATGTGAGTACCTTTAGACCCTCCTGGGGTCAGAAAGACAGTGTAAGTAGGAGGTGATTTGGACTGGAGCAACTCACACTCCAGGCAGCAGGGGGCACAACAGTGAGGCTGAGAGGTTTGTGGACAGCACATTTCAGGGTATGGTTTCTCCTCACAGCTTTTTTTTAAGGAGGCCTCTACAGCTTAAGGAAGTTCAGACAGTCAGGGAATGAGTGGCCTCCAGGTGGCCATTTTGTGCATGTAGTATACTGGCTACAATGAGCTTCCAGACATAGGGTTTTATCTGGGGCATGTCAGTTCTGCAGCTTTCTGCCTTATTAAAGCGGATGAAGATCCATTCTTAAAATTATACTTCCTTTGTGGTGCTGGTCTGCTTTCCTGTTAACTTTATTTGAAAATTAAAACTTGTTTTTTTTTCTTAAACTTCAGGTTAATATCTCTTAAGAGTGTTTGAAACAACTTAAATATGTTAGTGCTCAGAATTGAGACCAAAGAGATTCTGAATTACTCTAAATCAACACAGTGAGTCCTCACAAATGATGTCACACAGGTTTCAAAGTCCACAGTATGATTAAACACTTAGGTGTACAACACTTTAAATTTGATTTAGACATGTTTCAGGTATGTTTAAGCCATGGCTCATTCTGTGCAATGAATTGTGAAATTGTGAGTTTCCTGAGTTGTGAAATATCTGAAGCATAATAACAGCTGCCTTCACAGTTCTGCTTTTAATATATTTATCTTGTGAGGAAGGACAGAACAACAAATATTAAGCCACAATACATGTGCTTCCCTTTTCAAAATTAAAGCTTGGGAATATCCAGTGTGGAAAGTTGCATTAATACTAACTTTTATCAGTCAGGGGATTTTCACAGAGGGTGACACATACCCAACAAGTTAAAGGCATTGAAAGTCAATAATGATCAGTGAAGTAGCCTAAGAAAAAATATTTAAAGGACTGCTTCTTGTCATGCAGAAATCACTGGGCGCTAGTGAGATCCTACAGCATTAGAAGCAATTAACATGATATTTGTATTGAAGAATAAGCAACAAAACTGACCAACTATATTCACAGTCAGCTAACATCAACATAAGATGAAATAACAAAAACTGTTTGAGGAATAATTTGCAAGAAATCTTGAAAATGAATAACTTAATAAGAAACAGCCAGAGCGGATGTTCAGGGGGAAAATCCTGCTTGACAAATTCCCTTGACCTTATTGAGAACATCAACTATTCAGTAGTATTATTTTGGTTTTTCAGAAAGTGACAATTTCTCACATGACAGAATCCATCCAGCGGTCACCCTAAAGGATTTAAGCTAGATCATTGGACAGAATCAGTAGATGGTTTAGAAACTACTGCCTTACTTCTGGGACAAACTTGTTAGATAATATTTGGGTCTTCCTTGTTACACTGCATTGTAACCATAGCTTTCAGGAACCAGCCATTCTTGTTGTCTGGAAAGTATTCTTTTTTGATTTGTATATATATATATATATAGGACCTACTAAAAATAATAGGCCTTCTAAATATGTCATCAAATGAATCATTCTCTTTCTATCCAACATAACCACAACTTATTCAAGATGTACCTTAGTAGCTCAAAAGAGCTTCTGACAGGGAGACCATACTTCCTCCCTTGCTCAGTGCACAAAATCACTGGTTGCAGAGACCGTTACAATTATATAATAATGAGAACACCATGATGTGAATTCAAGTTAGGCTTGGCTGTATGTGGAGCTTCCTTATCTGATATATAATCAGTCTCCTATTGCTCTTTCAGCATTCCAGCACAGCAATGATGGTTGAAATTCTTCTCATATGCTATAATCATATGAACAATGTCAAATACATCATGAGATTTACTGTTCTTTTGGAATATAAAACAAAGTACAAGAAAGTGGAAGCTGAGTATCTCACAGTAATTATATTAACTAGTTCCTTTGTTTATACAGGGTGTTAACACATGAAGGTTATCATGTTCCCCAAGATTATTGCTCCAACAAGCTAACAATATTTACAACACACTTGGTGACTGTACTCCAATGACCATTGCTCCTATAATTTTTATTGGGGACAAAGAAGTGCTAATTTTCCTAATCCTTGTCCCCATCACCTCACAGGAATTGTCTACAGCCTTGCACAAAACATCAGTGTAAACAGGATTGGATTGGAGTTCACTCAGTATTTGACCCTTTCTTATAGTCCCAGGATAGATCGGGATTTCCTAGAGATTGCAATAGAGTGCCAACAACAGGAGTCTCAGTCCTGGTGTAGTGGGTGTTCCTAGCTCATTTTTCAAGCTGAGTGGAGGAGAATGCAGGAAGCATGGTGCCCCTCAAATAAAGCATCCATGGACAACATTGGGGTCAGCCTAAAGGATGAAATGTAAGAAACTTTTAACAAGTTCAAAGCAAATTCAGTAAATTACCAGTCATACTCTTTTGAATTATGGGAAGCAAGTTTGCAAAATTGATTCTTAATAGTTCAAAAAATGCAGACAGCAGAGTGGTGTAAGTAATGCCATATATTACTCATGACATTTCCTGATATCACTGAGGTGTAAAGTTTTATCACCGGAACAAGACTCGGACAACAGATCATTGGGAATTGCATCATCTGCATATTCTATGCCAAGAAACTCACCATCCTGAATTGGAAATATATTACCATCAATGATGGTCATGTTAGGACAATTGACGCACTGAACAGTCTACAGTTGGAATATCGCTCCATGTTGAGAAGCAATTACTGACGAAACTATAAAGAGGAGCAAGACTGACAAGTCTAAAAGGGCATACATTATTTAAAATGTCAAAGTTCTACTGTAAGGCATTAGGAATCTCACTGATGCACATTAATTATTCAATGATTATGGCAAAATTGACCAGTAGTTTATTTAGATCAGGGGAATAAGACCAAAGGAAATAAAAATTCCATCAATCAAAGAATACTAAACGTTTGCCACAATCATGTTTTTATCCATTTATGGGATGTGACTTTTCTGGCTCAGCCAAAATTTATTGCCCATCCCTAGTTGCTCTTGAGAAGGTAGTAGTGAGCTTGAACCTCTTGAACCACTTCAATCCATTTATTTTAGGTACACACAATGCTGTTAGGGAGGGAGTTCCTGGATTTTGACCCAGCGACACTGAAGGAACAGCAATATATTCCCAAGTTGGGATGGTGAATGGCCTGGAGGGGTGGTGGGATGCTGTTCCCATGTATCTGCTGCCCTTTCCCCTCTAGATGGAGGTGGTTGTAGGTTTGAAAAGTGCTCTCTGAGGAGCCTCATGAATGTCTCCAGTGCTGCTACTGAACGTCAGGGCAAAGGGAGTGAATATTTGTGGCCAATCAAGTGGGCTATTTTTTCCTGGACGATGTCAAGCTTCTTGAGTATTATTGGAGCTGCAAGTGGAGAGTACTTCATCACACTCCTGACTTGTGCTTGTAGATGATGGAAAGTCTTTGGGGAGTCAGGAAGTGAGTTACCCATTGCAGAATTCCTAGCCTCTGACCTGCTCTTGTAGCCACAATATTGATTTGGCTATTCCAGTTCAGGTTTTGGTCAATGGAAACCCCAGGATATTGATTGTGGGTGATTCAGTGAGAATAATACCACTGAATATCAAGGGTGAATGGTTAGGTTTTCCCTTGTTGGAAACCGTCTTGGCTACATGTTGTGTAAATGTTACTTGCCACTTGTCAGCCCAAATCTAGGCATTGTCCAATTCTCGCTGCATTTGGACATGGTCTATTTCAGTATCTGAGAAGTCACAAATGCCTCATTTCTGACTCTCTGCTGGAAGAAAGATCATTGATGAAGCCTAGGACACTACCCTGAGGAACTGCTGCAGAGACGTCCTGGAGCTGAGAAGACTGACCTCCAATAACCACAACCATTTTCTATTGTATTAGGTGTGATTCCAACCAGTGATGAGATTTCTCTCTGATTCCTATTGACTCTAGTTTTGCTTGGACTCCTTGATGTCACACACGGTCAATTGTAGTTTTGATGTCACTTTCAGCCCACCTCGATAGTTCAGTTTATTTGTCCATGTTTGGGCAACGACTGTAATGTGGTCAAAAACTGAGTGGTCCTGGCAGAACCTAAACTGAGTGTCCTCTAAGCAAGTGCTGCTTGATGGCACTGTTGATGACCCCTTCCATCATTTACTGATGATCCAGAGAAGACTGATAGAATGACAATTGGCTGGGTTGGATTTGTCCATTTTTTTAGTGCGCAGGGCATACTGATTTACCAATAGAAACAAAATTACGAGGAACGTACAAAATGAAGATAGATGCTGTATGGGGATAATTAGGGTACAGCTCAAATTTTCTTACTAGAGATCACAGGCAAATGTATGACAATTATCCAATTGCATTCTTTGATGATATAATGATAATATCATTGGTCTAATAATAGAGGCTCACAATGAAATCTGTAATATACAACTTATGATTGCTGACATGACAACCATTGCTGTTTAAAAAGTCTGGTTTACTTACGTGCTTTAGAGGAGGAAATCTGCCAATTTGCACTTGGTCTGGCCTACATATGACTCTAGACCCATAGTATTATGATTGACCCTCAGCTGGCCTCTGAAATGATCTAGCAGCCACTCAGTTCAAGGAAAATGGACAACAAAAGCTGGCATCCCATGAATATGATTGGTGTGAAAATCACTAAGGAAGGGAAAATGGCATGAGACAAGTTGTTCCTTCACCTTGTGAGAAAATATACATTTTTTTCTTCATTTTAAAGCATTTTAACAACATTTAATCTCTTGAAAATAATTTTACAGCAAAACTAGCAGAGCATTTCTAAAAAATGTGTAAGTTTTTCAACTTTAATGAACAGAAATTAAGGAAAACTTCTGAAAAGGAAAATGAGAAAAGTTAAAATTTTTATTCAAACTCTAATGCTCTGAAGGATAAATTATTAGAAATTTGTCTTCATAAATCAATAACAGAAGAAAATATTATGATCTTTAGAAAACTTTCTGAAGAAGATTTAACATTTAATAAAATTGAAGCAATTGAACAATATCCAAAACACTGAACAGTAAACTAAGTCACATCTACAAACAATATAGAACATTCTTGCAACAGTAAATCATTTATAAAACTGCTAAATACAATAGAGAAGGGTATACACTCAAATCAGATTTAAAATCACAAATCCTTCAGAAAGGGATTGAACTGAGCCATGTGGAAGAGATAATTCTTGTGATATAGAATTGCTTGAAAGAAAATAAAATTCCATTACTTTGTAGCTCCCGATGCAGATCTTGGTTTGGGAAGTCAGAGTTGATAAAATGTGGAGTTGAAAAAGTACAGCAGGTTAAGCAGCATTAGAAGAGCAGGAGAGTCTATGTTTCGGCCAGGATCCTTCATCAGGACTCGGCTTTAAGCAAAACACATTTTATTCTTACCCTTTAATTAAAATACAAACAAAAGAAAGAAGATTGACATAGATTTAAATCTATTGGAAAAATTAACAGAATAGTAGATTATTTAACAGCAATTCTTCAAATATAGTAACATATTATACCCTTGGCAATGGCAAATTCAGTAAAATAGATTGTTTCTTCAGTCCAGGAGAAATAAACATTGAGAAAACTCTGGCATAGAGAGAGAGAAGGCATGCACAGGGAGAGATATATAACAGCTTCACCACCCTAGCAACTACTGAAAGCTAGCATAAAACCATGGTTCTCTGGAAGCCTGACTCCACCCATTCAGGCTGCTTCTATTGTTCCAACCACAAAAAAAATCCGCCAAGGCCTCACAAGCTGTTTACTTTATTGGCTTGGAACAGACTGCTTACACCTCTGTCTCAATTTCTCTTCAAAGAAACATCACAAAACAAAACTCACAACGAGTAGCAGTAACTTTTGTTAAATGTGCAGCAATTCCTTCCACAGTCCTTGCTTTAAAGCTGTGTCATTTTCCCATTTTGGTCCACAATTCAAAATAAATAAAAACAAGAAGACCTGGCCTTTACACAGATAACACACAAGTTAATGGCCATCCTGCTCATTTCAAATTTGATTCCTGTGCAAGTGTTACCATTTTGCTTGAGACAGTCTCTTGGTTGAAAAGAAAATGCTACAACTGTCAGGCAGAGAACTGTATGGCATAAGCAGAAAACCACAACACTTCTGAAATTCAAAGGGGGAATCCTGTGAGTACTTAGAAACTACAGAGACCAATACTATTGGAACAGGTGCACAGCATCAGAAATTGACACCAAAATTGGTGGCATATTGGACAGTGAAGAAAGTTCTCCAAGGTCACAAAGGGATCTTGAACAAATGGGTCAATGGGCTGAAAAATGGCAGATGGAGTTCAATCTGGATATATGCGAGGTATTGCATTTTGGTACAACAAACAAGGGTAGAGTTTATATAATTAATTAGGGCCTTGGGTAGTGTTGTAGAACAGAGAGACCTAGGGGTGCAGGTACATAACTCTTTGAAGTTTGCATCACATATAGATAGGGTGGTTAAAAAGACATTTAGCACACTTGCCTTCATTGTTCAGTCCTCTGCAGACAGGGTTGGCAAGTCATGTTAAGATTGCATAGGGCATTGGTGAGGCCGCTTCTGGAATACTGTGTCCAGTTCTAGTCTCCCAGTTATAAGAAGGATATTATTAAGCTGGAGAGAGTTCAGAAGAGATTTACCAGGATGTTGCTGGGTGTGGAAGGTTTGAGTTATAAAGAAAGGCTGGAGAGGTTGGGACTTCTTTCTCTGGAGTGTTGGAGGTTAGGAGGCTACCTGATAGAAGTTTATAAAATAATGAGAGGTATAGATAGAGTCAATGGTCTTTTCCCTGGGATGGGGGACTTCAAGACTAGGGGGCACCAAGGTGAGAGGAAAGGGATTTAAAAATGAGATGAGAATTAAATGTTTTACACAGAGTGTGGCTCGTGTGTGGAATGAGCTTCCTGAGAAAGTGATGGATGTGGGTACAACATTTAAAAGACATTTTGATAAATATACAAATTGGAAAGGTTTGGAGGGATATGGGCCAAGAATAGGTTGGTGGGGCTGGTTTAGTTTGGGATTATGTTTGGCATGGACTGGTTGGACTGCAGGGTTCTGTTTTCTGTGTTGTATGACTCTATGACTATGACTCTATAACACTTCTCACTTCTGAGCAGAAAAGTGTACTTTGCTCTTCAAATTCTGTTGAAGAACTTCAACCAGGTCAGAAACCAAATACCTCAGCAATCAATGTAACTTGACTCCTCTTGAAGAAGACTCCAGTGGTCTCAGGTGAATATTCATTGGTGTCTGATGACTCTTCATGGCTGAGAGATCAGAAAATACCAGGGATTTCACAGGTTTGGGGGAATTATTTAATTGTCTTTCCACCAGAGAAAAATCTTCAAAATCCGATCTTCAGATACCATTGATACTTCTACCACCAAGAGTTGGTGGAAAACTCTTGCCAAAGTCAATTCAGCTATGTAGAAGAAACAGTACCCAAAAGAACACAGCCAGCTTTACTGTCTATGATTGAATTTGATGAAATGATTATGTTATTCAAATGAATATGAGGAGGAATGAAAGGATCACATTTGAGTAAACCTCATTACAACATGTTTCAGAAATACAACTCTCTTCTTTGACATATTCTGATGGATCTGATAAGAACAGCCATTATGTCATAAGACGGTTTGACGGTTACTTTCTATCGGTCAGAGACCACTTGTCAAACAAACTGTATGCCCTTCTCAAAGGGTATAAAAATATTGTTTCTTTTATATTGTTATTTCTTGCAAATATTCTTATAAATGCAAAAAAGCTTTGTCTAAATGTTGAAACACAAACAGAAGTTACTGGAAAAGCTCAGCAGGTCTGGTAGCATCTGGAGAGAAATCAGAGTTAACAGGTCAGGTCCAATTACCCTTCCTGTTTGGAAGAAGGGTCACTGGACCCGAGACACTAACTCTGATTTCTCTCCACAGATGCTGCCAGACCTACTGAACTTTTCCAGCAACTTCTGTTTTTGTTTCTGATTTACAGCATCTGCAGTTCTTCCAGTTTTAATTCTTTCTAAATGTTTCCTTTTTCAGCACTACTGAAGTTCTGTATTGCCAAATGACTCATTGCAGTTCATTGCCTAATCTCAGGAACATATAAAAACTTTCAGGATGAAAAGAGTAGCGATGCAATTTTCCACACACTCAGGGATTTGATTGTCTGCCTTCATTCTACATGGCAAAATGCAAAATTGTGTACTCTGGAAAAGCCAGCCGTGTCTTGCAATGTCTGTTTTAAGACAGACTATTTTTTTGATTCACTCATTGGATGTGAGCACTGCTGGTTAGGCCATTTATTGTCTGCCCCTAGGTGCCTTTTAGAAGGTGGTGGTGAGCTGCTTTGTTGAACTGCTTCAGTCCATATACTGTAGGTAAACCCACAATGCCATTAGGGAGGGAAGGCCAGGATTTTGACCCGCTGATACTAAAGGAACAGTAATATATTTCCAAGTTAGGATGGTGAGAGGCTTGGAGGGGAACTACCAAATGCTGGTGCTCCCATATATCTGCTGCCCTTGCCATTTGAAATGGAAATGGTTGTGCACTAAAGTCGGTGGAGTAGTGGACAGTGTGGAAGAATGTTACAGGTTGCAAAGGGACTTGGATAAACTGCAAAATTGGGCTGAGAAGTGGCAAATTGAGTTCAATGCAGATAAATGTGAGGTGATTCACTTTGGGAAGAATAACAGGAAGGCAGAGTACGGGGTCAATGGAAAGATTCTTGCTACTGTGGATTTATAGAGGGATCTTGGTGTCCATGTATATAGATCCCTGAAAATTGCCCCAGATTGATAGTGCTGTTAAGAAGGTAAAAACAATGACTGCAGATGCTGGAAACCAGATTCTGTGCAAGTAAAACTTTGATGGATGTGGAAGGCCTTTTAAACCAAATCATCCGCCGACATTTCCGCCACCTTCAAAAAGACCCCACCACCAGGGATATATTTCCCTCCCCACCCCTTTCCGCCTTCCGCAAAGACTGTTCCCTCCGTGACTACCTGGTCAGGTCCACACCCCCCTACGAACCACCCTCCCTTCCTGGCACTTTCCCCTGCCACCGCAGGAACTGTAAAACCTGCGCCCACACCTCCTCCCTCACCTCTATCCAAGGCCCTAAAGGAGCCTTCCACATCCATCAAAGTTTTACTTGCACATCCACTAATGTCATTTATTGTATCCGTTGCTCCCGATGTGGTCTCCTCTACATTGGGGAGACTGGGCGCCTCCTAGCAGAGCGCTTTAGGGAACATCTCCGGGACACCCGCACCAATCAACCACACCGCCCCATGGCCCAACATTTCAATTCCCCCTCCCACTCTGCCGAGGACATGGAGGTCCTGGGCCTCCTTCACCACCGCTCCCTCACCACCAGATGCCTGGAGGAAGAATGCCTCATCTTCCGCCTTGGAACACTTCAACCCCAGGGCATCAATGTGGACTTCAACAGTTTCCTCATTTCCCCTTCCCCCACCTCACCCTAGTTCTAAACTTCCAACTCAGTAACTGTCCCCATAACTTGTCCGGACTTGTCCTACCTGCCTATCTTCTTTTCCACCTATCCACTCCACCCTCTCCTCCTTGACCTATCACCTTCATCCCCTCCCCCACTCACCCATTGTACTCTATGCTACTTTCTCCCCACCCCCACCCTCCTCTAGCTTATCTCTCCACGCTTCAGGCTCACTGCCTTTATTCCTGATGAAGGGCTTTTGCCTGAAACGTCGATTTCGAAGCTACTTGGATGCTGCCTGAACTGCTGTGCTCTTCCAGCACCACTAATCCAGTGCTGTTAAGAAGGCAAACGGTGTTATAGGTTTTATTGAGTTCCAGAGCTATGATGTCATGCTGCCATTGTACAAAATGCTAGTGAGGCCTCACCTGGAATCTTGTGTACAGTTCTGGTCGCCCCATTACAGGAAGGATGTGGAAGCATTGGAAAAGGTGCAGAGGAGATTTACCAGAATGTCGCCTGGTCTGGACAGAAGGTCTTAAGAGGCAGGTCTGAGAGACTTGGGTCTGTTCTCATTGGAAAGAAGAAGGCTAAGAGGGGATTTGATAGAGACATCCAAGATGATCAGAGGATTAGGTAGGGTGGACAGTGAGAGTCTTTTTCCTAGGATGATGATGTCGGCTTGTACGAGGGGGCATAACAAATTGAGAGGTGATAGATTTAAGATAGGTGTCAGAGGCAGGTTCTTTACTCAGGGAGTGGCAAGGGCGTGGAATGCCCTACCTGCCAATGTAATTAACTCAGCCACATTCGGGGCATTTAAACAGTCCTTGGATAAGCACATGGATGATGATTGGATAGTGCAGCAGGATGGGCTGAGATTAGTTCACAGGTCGGTGCAACATCGAGGGCTGAAGGGCCTGTTCTGCGCTGTATTGATCCTTAGGTGAACTCGAAGGATCTTTGGTGAATTTTTGCAGTACATCTTGGAGACAGCACACACTGCTTGGTGTGGAGCGTTGGTGATGGAGGGGCAGAACATTGTGGAGGTGGTGCCAATCAATGGTGCTTTATCCTGGACGGTGCCAAATCTTTTGGGTGTCTCCAAAAGAGAGAGAGATACAAAGAAAGACAGTTTTCTTTTAGCTTGTCTTCATTACAGAGTTTTCTTAGTTTCTTGGATTACTTTCTCAATTGTAAAATTTCAGAGAAATTCTATCATGTCTGAGATGGTTATTGCTCCAAAATAAGTAGCTTTTCAATATTGTCAGCTCAAAAACATGTGAAATATTATTTCAGGGTGGTGTGAATCCATAAGAGGTGGGATCTTATACGGTCCCCAGAGATTGATTATCTGTTTTCATCCACTTGGCAGAATTGGATATTGTGCAATTTGCATTAGGCAGCTTTGTCTTGCTGTCTCTCTCATAGGAAACACAAGTTGTAAAATGCTTTCATTTTTACCAGTTGCAGCCAGGAAAAGGAAAATTATAAACTGCATCTTCAAGACATTTAAAAAAAACGTATCATTGTTACACTCACCCACATTCAGATTTGAACACCTAGTTAGAGAGAGACAGGTACTCAGAGAACTCCTGCGCGACGTACCTGATTCTCGATGATGTGTCCAACAATCACCGACTCCATCTTTGCTTTATGCTTTTAAACTGCAAAATGGCCAACTTCAGAAACATGCTCTACCCGCAGCTCTCAAGCTTGTACAGCAGCACACAGCACACTAACTTTTGCACCAAATCTGAAACCCTGATTTCAAACTCTTCCACCTGATGAAAGTTCCTGGGTCCTGGAGTTTCCACTTGGAACAGAATGTGTGGGTCAATGGGACTGAGGTGTCCTCAATTTACTGAAACATCTAACCTTTCCAGAAATAAAATGCAAGACTTTCTAAGTCTTTACAGAATAGAACATTTCAAACCTAAAATTTACCAAACTTAAAATTGTTACTACACTACTAACTAAATTGCTTAATGTAACCCACTGCCCTAACTTAGGGGGAAAAGAAAGTAATCCTTAACAATGCCTTGTGGGATCACTCCTTGACCTTGGTCAGCTCTAGCCTAATCCTCCTATCCTTGCTCAGATTCACACTGTTCTAAGCATGTTCTATGACTTATTAATATTCTTATTGCAAAGTGTTATTCCACTTGCAACAAAAGAACTGAAAAGTAAAACCTATGGAATAAAATTTAATGAAAAATCAAAGAATGTTACATATACAATATACAGACAAACAGATCTTTCTGAAGGTGTTTCATATTTGTCAAAAACATTAGGAGCAGTATCATTTCGACTGTGGTTAAGAAAACTATACAGAAATGTAAGGACAGTTGAAACATGAGCGGCTCAGCGATATTTAAACCACTGCACACTTGGTATATTAACCACATCGGATTCAGCTAGAATACCTCATGAACATAATTGGAGCTTGTTCCTTGTGTATCACTCACAAGTGTACAGAGCGTAAGATCACATACCTGCCTCATATTGGAGGAAAGGTAAGTTTGAGGTTGATTGTATCTGCCTTTAAAAAAAAAGTGAAATTTATTAATACTTCATTCTCCTTTGAACCTTCTATGGGTTCCAAATGGTTATTTTCAATTCGTGTGTCCCTCTGTCTATTCCCCTTTTTATTATTATTGGATTCATTCAATCTGCATTCAATGTAGCACTTTGAATAAGTCACATAGTTAAACCTCACACTTTCACAGTATTACACTGTCAGTGTTAACGGTTTAACACCTGAAAGCTGTTTGGTGCTAATATATACTTTATCCAGAGATTGGTGGCAAATTTGTTTGACGACATAAGAGGAAGCATTAATGTCTTTCAATATGGACATTTCCCATCAACAAGTTCACTAGAAGTTTAGAAGGTGGCGAGTATAACTAGTTTGACAGAACATGTATTAGGTATCAGATAATTTTCAGCAATCTGCAAGAATAGATCACTACCTACTATTGAATGCACCCAATGTTTATGTCATAGAACCATGGCTGAAGAACACTCGTCGTCAGACAGTTGGACCTAATCTTGTTGTTGTTTGTTTCTCCTGGTGCTGTGCTGCTGGATGAAAACCACTTTAACATTGCCATGCATTCTGATTGCAGACTTTAGCGAGAAACAGTGACCGGTGTTTCCATATTAGGCTACTCCACGTTGGAGCTGAGGAGGTCTACAAAGGCTAGGAGCACACACAAAGCAGGTGGGCAAGATAAGGATAGAGACTTTCTGCCCATAGCGGGATAGTATCAGCTATATCTTGTTCTGTGCATTAGTCACAGAAGTCCTGTCAGACACTGAAAATACAATATCAACCATGGGTGTGAAACACTGTAGCAAGTGCAGAGTGACCAACTCCCTGTGAAGAAAAATAAAGGAGGGCTTGGTTGGGAGTTGGGAGAGCACTGGGTGTGGGTGATATCCACATGGTGGGTGTGGGATAATGAGCCGAGGGGGAGGAAGGTGAGTATTTGTTATAGACCTAAGATTAAAGATTGATAATATAGAACAGAAGTTACCCAGGATGTGTCAGCCTGAAATGAAGGGCAATGCCCCACCCCAAGATGAGGGGCAACTTCTCTTTCCTCATCTTTCTGGCACCAGGCCCATCTTGCTTCAAAGTGTCCTTCCCGACTGTGGATGAGAGTCCAAAAGATGTTGCTGCTCCACAGTGGCCAGAGGGTGGAACTCCAGGCACCTAACCAAGTCCTGATGAAAATAATGTAAAATTCCTCTATATCCACGAGGATCCCGTTCCAGAAAACCACCACAAATGACAAATTTGTGAGTGTGGAGCTTAATAACTAATGGAAACAATAGGGTCATGCTCCCAGACCTCAAGTTCATGACTTTGTGCCTATTAATTTTGGATTAAAATAATAAATACCAAAACATCTGAAATAAAAGTTAATATTAGAGTCATAGAGTCATAGAGATGCACAGCACGGAAACAGACCCTTTGGTCCAACTCATCCATGCCGACCAGATATCCCAACCCAATCTAGTCCCACCTGCTAGCACCTGGCCCATATCCCTCCAAACCCTTCCTATTCACATACCCATCTAGATGCCTTTTAAATGTTGCAATTGTACCAGCCTCCACCACTTCCTCTGGCAGTTCATTCCACACACACACCACACTCTGTGTGAAAAAGCTGCCCTTTAGTCTCTTTTATATCTTTTCCCTCTCACCCTAAACCTATGCCCTCCAGTTCTGGACTCCCTGACCCCAGGGAAAAGACCTTGTCTCTTTATCCTGTCCATGCCCCTTATGATTTTATAAACCTCTATAAGGTCACCCCTCAGCCTCTGACACTCCAGGGAAACCAGCCCCAGCCTATTCAACCTTCCCCTATAGCTCGAATTCTCCAACCCTGGCAACATCCTTGTAAATCTTTTCTGAACCCTTTCAAGTTTCACAACATCCTTGCTATATTAATAGAATAAAATATTTAAAGCAGTTATAGTGTATCATAACTTACCGATAAAGGCGAGACATTCTGCATACCAGGGCTAGGTGTAGTTGGGGGAGGTTGTGGGTGGTCACTGCATGTGGGAGGGGCACGACAATGCAGATATGTCTCCCTCCCATCCACTCTCCCCGATGATGCGGTCTCCTCCTCTACCTCCATCTGGCGATATCTACAATCTGTCTATTCTCCTGAACCCCTCTGCTATTGTTCATGGAGGGTTAAGGGGGAGAGCTGTGTACCTGAACAGGTCCGATAGTGAGAGCGAGACAGCCACTGAGGTGAAAGTAGTCATGTCTAGGTGGGTGTTGCTCATGCATTTTGAATGATCCTTGGCCCCGCACGGGCAAATTCATGTTTCCTGAGGAATTATTGTAATGTAAATTATATTATATTAACATGTAACATATTATAATGTAAAATAATTTATGTAAAGTTGAAATAACTCCACAGAGGCCGGTATCTCATCACTAAGTCACCCTGTGTTTATTTACACACGAACAGCCCTTGACTTTAGTAATGCTTCATACAGAATCAGGCACCAGAGTGTCAGTTTCTCTGATTACTCCCCTTTTTATCTTTCCCCAGAGCTCCCTAATTGGGTCCAGTTCCCAATCAGGGAACTCGGATTGTATGAGATCCAGCTAACTGACCTTGATACAATCACTACAAAGTAAAATAAAGAATAATATAATGTGAAATTGAATAATATAAAATAATGGAATACAGAAAACAGAATATAGAACACAGAATATGTAGAATAAAGAATATTATGAAATAAAACATGAGCTAAGGTTAGATAAAACCTAACAATGGAAAGCCTGGTCCCAGAATCTCTGACAGTGTAAGAGGTACTGCAAGGAATGTCATGCTCCCTGTATCAATTTTACAGTGTTGGAGATATTCTGCTCTGGATTTTACTGTAACATTGGGCGACTGTCTGTGTGGAGTTTGCACATTCTCCCTGTGTCTGTGTGGGTTTCCTCCGGGTGCTCCGGTTTCCTCCCACAGTCCAAAGATGTGCAGGTCAGGTGAATTGGCCGTGCTAAATTGCCCGTAGTGTTAGGTAAGGGGTAAATGTAGGGGTATGGGTGGGTTGCGCTTTGGCGGGGCGGTGTGGACTTGTTGGGCCGAAGGGCCTGTTTCCACACTGTAAGTAATCTAAATTGATGTATAAGCACAGTCACAATGTGGTAGCTGTTTGTATTATGAGACAAATAGCCAATGAAGGAGTCTGCAACTTGGGGACTGCTCATTCTGGGACCCTTGGTAGGAACACTGCTAGCAAAATTAATGGGAGGAGTCCATCCAAGGCCAGATTGCGGCTGTATATCTGAGTGGGTGTGGTTTGCTTCCTCCACCAATGGATTGGTGATCATCATGGAGAACGGGATTCAAAAGATCACACACCATGGCTGCCAGAAGTGCACATGGTCCTTTATCCAGGACCCCAACACATCAGTGACAAGGTGAGAGGGAAAAGATGCCTGGGTTCTCGTTCTCAAGTTAACGGAGAGGTATAAGTGTGTTTTTCAGAGGAAGTAGTGTGGCTTACTACTGCTCCTGGGGGCTTGAGTCCACACAGCAGTTCCTTAGCAGTCTCCTCTCCCCAGCTGGGGCTCCACTCACCTCAAAAGGTTACAATATCAGAGAAAGAACCTGTACTTGGACAGGAGACTGGCAGTGTGCCAGGGATCTTGAAGGCTCCACCTCAAGCGCAAGAATTCTACTCATCATAGAACTTGGAAAAGGATTAAGAAGACCACCCAGATGCACTAGGGGTTCATAGTTGACTTCAAGATTGAGTCAAAAAGTGTGGCGCTGGAAAAGCGCAGCCAGTCAGGCAGCACCCGAGGAGCAGGAGAGTTGACATTTCAATTATAAACTCGTCATCAGGAATAGGATCCTGATCTGCAGTCCTCACTTTCCCCCTATAAGATTTAGACATTAAGTCTTCTTTTCATTGTGTTGCTCATTAAATCTTGCACACACTCTTCCTGTTTCTCATTCTAATGCTCGGTGCCCTGAGAGACCTCACCTACAACCTCAGGTCTCCCTCAATGGATTTGCAGTGATGGACTAAACCGCATTCATTCAGTTCCTCAACCTAGTACTGTGCCCTATGCAGCTGTGCACTGGCCGGGTCACAGTTGTCCTGAGGTTATATGCCAGCAGCACATTTCGAGAAGCAACTGGATACCTGTGCGGCATCTCCCAAACCCAAAAATACACCCGACGTGTCACTGGTACCATCTTCTCCAGCTTACATTTGTTTATAACCTTACCTGTGACAGGGAGAGCCATGCAGCCTGGGCACTGGGATTCTTCAACGTTGCTGGCTCCCACCAAATGCACTATACACCGCACCCACGTTGCTATGAGAGTGCCCCGTCAGCAACTTGCAGAGTTGGCCAACTGAAAGGACTTCCACCAGGGACATAGTAAAACAGACCGTTGGAGCACTGCGGCAAGGCTCTGTACTACAGCCTGGGCAGGGGTGTACAGTATTACCGTGACATACTGTGACAGTCACAACTGGAACTGACAAAGGGCAATGTCCCAGAGGTAATATCCCAAATGGAGGAAGAAAAGCAGTCAACTTAGAATGAGGGTCTGAAGATTGACTGGGGGGGACATCCAAGAGACCATAACAAAGTTATGCATCATTGCCATCAGACAGAATGGAACAGAATCTTGCCTACAGGAGGATTGAGCTGGGTCTGTACCTCCTTCCATTGCATTACTTTCTGTTGGTTATATTGCAAACAGCCTCTGGTCAGGCCCACTACCTGTGACCCTGGTTACTTTTTGCGCCCTTGAATTTTTCTGTTGCTAAACAAATGTCTTTTTCCTCAGTGTTGTCCATATTAAAGTGCACCAACTTGTCTGCAGTCAATGATGTGATCTCTGCATCCTGAGGCTATCTGCAATCAGCGAGCCAGTGAGAAACAATCCTCGGCCATTACAATCTCCGGGCAAGATGGCGGCAGAGTCGCAGGGCAGCGTGCACCTGAGCCCAGCGCTTATCTGCTCCACCCGCTTTTCCTTGTTTTTGTTCCTTCTTGGCTTTTTCTAAACTTTTAACCTGACTGACCTGCTGTGGGGAAACTGGGCAGCATCAAGGTATCCAGTGTGTTGGAGACAAGGTTTGTTTCTGGTGGTGGTGGTGGAGGGAGGTGAGTTTGGGTCCAGTGCCCAGTGTGGGACTCGGCAGCTTCAGCAGTGGCTGCATTGCCAAGACTGGTCCAGAGCTCACTCATGGTGACATCATCAGTAGAGGCAAGATGGCGCTGAAGAATGGCAATATGATTCTGCAGTGGCGGTACGGTGAAGGGACTCAGGCTGACTGTTTGGTGCTGGTGATGGTCTCAGTGTCGGGGTGGAAGAGCCTGGATTCAGGCCCATGGCTAAGGCACTTAAGAAGGACTGTGATGTCAAACTTTTAACTTTATTTCTTTATCTTTCTAGTTTATATCTAAGATTTTGGACCTAGGTACTTTTGTACCGGAAAATGGCGACTTTGTACAAGTTTCACTGTACTTCTGTACATTCAGTTCTTCTATAACATGATTGGTGTGTTCTTATGCAATCCCATGTTATAGAAAAATTGCACTACAGAAACAGCACTCAAAGTGTTGGCAATGTAATCGTGTTATAGTCAACACGTTTTAAAAGTTTGCGCTATAGAAACAGTGTCCCCAATTCATCAATTGCGTTACTGCAAATTTGCATTGATGAAACTTGCATTATAGCAGAATGACCTGGATCCCTACTTGGCTCAGAGTACACGTGACAATAAAATGTAACTCTAACTCTACAACCGCTTTCATCTTTGCAATGTCTCATCTCACACATGGCTGTGACTTCCTCAGGTCCGACAGCAACAAAGAAACTACAGCCAACTTTTTAAGAGCAAATTTGAACACATATATATAAAAATGCAAGATTATTTGTGATGGTGGTACCCATGCCACCCAGTTGCCCTCAGTAGGTTTCCATCTTCCTTTCTCTCCTGTCTATATACAGTCCTTATAACCACTGTTGAGGTTGGTCCTGTTGAACTGGATGCCTTGGTTGGTGTCAAGGGGACGGTTGGGTTTAGATGGCCTGGACCTGTTGAGGCCACCCAGCTCAGATGCTGGCTCAAGACCCTTGGCTTGGACTTCTGCAGGCTCGGGCATCACAGGCAATGGGGAGGTGGAGGGACCAAGCACCCCTGGATTGTCCTGACAGGAAGCTTCAAGTGGTCCTATCTTCTCCTCCCTGTGAATACCTGCTAGCACCACCGTCTCCCTGAGAGGAAGGGGCATCTGAAGTGAGGCCTACGTCCCTCACTCCCTTCTTGCTTTGCCATTGGTGCATAGCACTGTAGTTAGGGCAATGCGTACAGTCCAAAGATGTGTAGTTTAGGTGGACTGGCCATGCTAAATTGCCCATAATGTCCTGGGATATGCAGGTTAGGTGGATTAGCCTTGGGAAATGCAGGGGTGGGTCAGGATGGGAGATTCTTTGGCTGAGGTGGGGGTGGGGTGTCAGTGTGGATTTGATGGACTGAGTGGCCTGTTTCCACATTGTAGGGATTCTATGTGCAGGTCTTTGTGCAAATCTGGCAGCTACTGAGTGTCACTTGAGTCTACACAGTTCCAGGCAGACTGTCCTTTGAGACAGTCAGACACACGCATATAGGAGGCACAACGGTGTTGCTAATGCTGGTGGACTTGCCCATTTTTTTTGATTGAGCTTACTGACTAACTCTGACAAAGCTGTCCGCTTCTGCTGAGCTTCTCTGCACTTTTTGATAAAATCATTAACAGACACGCCTTCGGCTCCTCTCCTGCCTGGGGCTGGACAGGTGACAAGTCTCTGATAGTGCTCTGCATGTCAGTGGCCTGGGGTGTGCCTTCCTGGACCAGCTACGGAGAAGTGTCAGTGACGTGCTCATCAGATTGCGCTCCTGAGTCTAGTCTAGAAAGACAACTCCTCGAGGGAGAAGGCTCTGAGCTACTGGAGGGTGCTGGGGGAAGCCTTGCTGGTACGTTCCCTGAGGGTTGAGTTGCTTTCTCCTCAGAGGTGGACACAAGGGTTCACCAGTTCTGGACCTCCTCCTCCTGGAAGTTCACTGGGAGCAGGGTGTGAGTTGTGTAAAAGGGCTAAAAGTGAGTACGCACTGTCATTAATGGCACTGCCCAATGAAGCGTACTCAGACGGATATCCACAGAGGTTTCTGCATCACCACATGCGATTATCCTCCTCTCCAGCTGATTCCAGCATGTTTCTCTTCATATGGGTTGAGAAGCTCATTGCCCGCCACCCTGCCCACTGTCTTCACCCACTCCGCCCAGCTCTGAGACAATTATTCCTGCAGAGAGAGGGATTGAGTGTGATGGAAGTGATTGGAGCGATGTTAATCATGAGGCAGGGGCAGGAGAGGTGATGAGGTGTTGCCAGTGAACAAGTAGGGAGCACAGAGGGCAGGAAGGGTTAGTAGTTTGGAAGGGTGAGGTCACTGAGAACAATTGAGTCGACATGATGCATGAGCAATGGAGAGAGAGAGATGCGTGCAGTGGCAGAGTTAGAGTGAGGGGTGGCCCAATGAGTGTGAGGTGGGAGTACCTCCCTCACAAAGTGCAGGACGTCATTTATCTTCTTTCGGCTGCCATGTTATGTTTGGCATGCGCACTGCATTGACTCCACCCAGGGTGAGTCAATAAAGTGATCGGATAAGGTGATGTCCCTTCTTCCAACCAGCCCGTCCACCAGCTCTTCCAGCTCCCATCTGTGCCATGTCCTCAGTGACGACAGTCGAACAGTGCACTGAGGCCAGATTCTGGCTTCTAGCATCTGACATGCTGAGGAGCTAGAGTTTAAATATGGCGCTGGCAGTGTGAACGTCACCAAGTAGTAAGCACTTCCACTGCTCCTGGAGCAAGATCCCCTGAGTCAGACACCAGAGGCCGATTTCCAACTAATGAGCCAAAAAACAGACAATGAGAAAAATCAGTACTGGCCCATTGTAGACCAGCTGCTGTAAATCTCAACCAAGAAAACCTTTGACAAAAATAGGAAAATTCAGCTGCAAATTTCCAAACGATAACAGAACTATTAGAAAATATGTCCACTGGGACTTGGCCGATGTAGCCTCTACCTTGTAACTGGGTAACTTGACTTGTAACTGGGTTACATATGGTATCCAGTTGATTAGTTGAGCATGCGAGTTGACATGAAATTCCTGATGTGGATCAAAGTTTGGTTTTGGAATCACGTTCCAGTTTCTTTCTGCTTTAAGGATTTGTGTTCCAGTCATCTGACACGATGCAGAACACAATATCTCGTGACTGGAACATGTCTTATGTGCTCCCATCCCAAAATAACTGAGAAATCAAAGCCCCGGGAAAGTTGGTGCCCTTTAATAAGCTGAATTGGTTGGAAGTGACTTCCCTTTATTGCCTGCTGCAAAGAGTCACAAATAACATTGAGCAATACTCTTTCTCAAAGATGAAGAAATATTTTAGAGGATCATAAACACGGCATTTGAATATAGCAGCTAAAGCCCTAAAATAAATGTGGGGGCAAATTATTAAAGAATTCATACAGCATCACACAAAGTTACAGAGGGTTGTTCAATTGCGTTTCCCAATCCCTGAATCCAGTCAACAGCAGAAAGTGCATTTTTATGTGGTTAGTATTGACATTTTGTAATCTTAGCGCATGACACTGGAAATAGCAGTATTTGCTAACGTATTTGGCAAGTTTCATTAAGGAACTGAATTCATATAAAATACCCTGAAGTGTTGGCCGGGGCTCATAACGATAAGGATGGAATCGAACAATGCAACAGAAACAGCTCTTCAAGCAGTGGCTGGTACCGTTCTTGGATTAACATGCATTGTTGGGATTCCAGGGAATTCACTTGTCATCTGGGTCATCTTGCATAAGATGAAACAACGTTCACCCACTGTTATCCTGATTGTGAACTTGGCGTTTGCTGATCTGATCGTGTTGGTCACTTTGCCACTGTGGATTTATTCCATCTGCAACAGTTGGGTCTTTGGAGAAACATCGTGCAAAATCCTGGGCTATCTCCTTTACTGCAATCTGTACAGCAGTGTGTACTTCATCATGCTGATGAGCATAAACCGCTTCTTGGTTGTTGTGTATCCATTTGCCTCCCAGCGATGGCAGAGGACAGAGCATGTTTGCAAAGTGGTCCTTATTGTTTGGTGTTTGGCCTTTCTGCTCTCGGTTCCCAACCTTTTAACCAGGAAAGTGGGCATCATCAATGACCACCTTCAGTGCTTCGGTGGTCAGTATGATTCCAAAGCCCAGCATATATCATGCCTTGTGTTGGAAACCCTGGCTGGATTTGTAATCCCTTTTACAGTTCTGGCAACCTGTTATGGATTGGTTGCAAAACGGGTGGGTCGGATGACCTTTAAGAGCAAACACAGGTCTGAAATGCTAATTATCAGCATTATTGTGGCGTTTCTAATCTGCTGGTTTCCATACCATGTGTTCAACGTGATTGATTTGGTTTCCTTGACGCTGGACTCCGACACATTCGAGACGCTGACAACGGTTTCTGAGGTGGGCACCTACATTACAGGAACGTTAGCGTTTATTAGCAGCAGCGTCAACCCCCTGCTTTACGCGTTCGCTGCGCGGAATTTGCGAAATGGGTTGCGCTCGTCAGTGATGGCCAAGGTATTTGAACAAATAGCTCAGTACGCCACCAATGAAAGCAAGATGGAACGCGAAGATGCAACTAATATGGAAAGTGTGGAAGGACTGTAAACACTTGATGCGTTGTTAATGATGCCACCTCGAGAGAGAGAAAAAAGAAGCAGCGTTGTGTCTGATATACACAATGCAGCAGAAAGAGATAGCGGATGCCATTTTTGCATGCTATAGAAATCCGCGTTACATTATGTACGCTCTGTTTGAATCACTTGCCTGTCGAATTTGTCCTTGTGCAAGTTGATTACGTGTGCATCATTTATATTTACCACTGAATTACAAAACAAAAAGCCCAATCCAAACAATTACTAAAATGTGACATTTTATGCATTGGTGTTTGAATATTCTCGCAGTTTTGCATGTCCCGCTGTTTTTCCCGGCGAGAACCGAGACAGTCAAGTTCCATGGGTTCCGCTCAGCCCTCCACCACCTCATTATCTCTGAACTGAAAGAGGGAAGAGTTAATCCCATGTCACTGGGAGACCATAAGAACTAGGAACAGGAGCAGTGCCTTCTTTCCTTGGAATCTATTCCGCCATTTAGAGGGATCAAAGTAAGCCTTCCTGCTTGTCCTGCTGGGTCATGTTTGTGCTGTTGATGACCGTGCATACCTGTGGGAAACAAAAACTGACTACTCTCTCATTCTGCTGAGCCGGGGTGGGAGGGCAGTAGACATGAGTTAACACTTTGCAAAGTACCTACTGTAAATGTTTCAGCGCAGCCGACTTGAAGACTTCTGAGATGTTACACCGGAAGGAGCTCAGAAATTGAACAGCGCACACTTTTATTCCTTATGTCGCATTGTTTCGTATTTATCCTATTATTTTGCAGAAGGGAATTTTTAATTGCAACTCCAATATGATCTGGGTTATTCTGTCCCTTTGATATGTTTATAAAATACTTCTTTGTTTTCCAATCTGATTTACTGATCTCTCTGCACATTTTCATAGCCATTCCACTCAACTTTTCTCTTTCTCTTGGATATTTCATTTATATTGGTAACTTAAAATCATATCTGTCCTAGGTTTGTCATACGACTCAGATGTCACATTTTACTTTTTTGCTTATTCAAGGGAAATTTAACGATCACTTCTCATTTATTTTGAGCATGTAATTAGTTTGTACCTTAACCCTCTCTTAGATTAGATTACTTACAGTGTTGAAACAGGCCCTTTGGCCCAACAAGTCCACACCGGCCCGCTGAAGCGCAACCCACCCATACCCCTTACCTAACACCACGGGCAATTTAGCATGGCCAATTCACCTGACCTGCACATCTTTGGATTGTGGGAGGAAACCGGAGCATCCGGAGGAAACCCACGCAGACACGGGGAGAACGTGCAAACTCCGCACAGACGGGGAGGCGGGAATTGAACCCGGGTCTCTGGCGCTGTGAGGGCAGCCACCGTGCCGCCCACTTGTTGGACATTATCATTTGTTTGTCGACTGATTATCATAAGAACTTAAGACAAAGGAGGAGTAGATTCCTTTTCAAGCCTGCCCTGTCATTAACAAACTCATGACCGCTCATCATAACCCCCCTGCTCCCAGATGGTTCAAAGATCTGTCGAACATGTCTTGAACTACTTTCAGTGACCTAGCCTTCACAACTCTGGGGAATAGAACTCCAGACATTCCAGGAGAAGAATTTCCTTGACGTATAAATGCTACAAGAAGGATAGAAAGGGGTCCAAGAGAGGAGGGGGGGGGGGAGGGGAGGTGGGGTGGGTGGCGTTTTTGATAAGGGATAGTTTTAGAACTGTACTTAAGGAGGATATTCCTGGGAATACATCCAGGGAAGTTATTTGGGCGGAACTGGGAAATAAAGAAAGGGATGTTCAACTTATTGGGATTATTATAGACCCCCTAATAGCCAGCACAAAATTGAGAAACAGATTTGTAAGGAGATCTCAGTTATCTGTAAGAATAATAGGGTAGTTATGGTAGGGGATTTTAACTTTCCAGATACTGGGACTGCCATAATGTTAAGGGTTTAGATGGAGAGAAATTTGTTAAGTGTGTACAAGAAAATTTTCTGATTCAATATGTGGATGTACCTACTCGAGAAGGTGCAAAACTTGACCTACTCTTGGGAAATAAGGCAGGGCAGATGACTGAGGCGTCAGTGGGGGAGCACTTTGGGGCCAGTGAACATATTTTTATTAGTTTTAAAATAGTGATGGAAAGGGATAGACCAGATCTAAAAGTTGAAGTTCGAAATTGGAGGAAGGCCAATTTTGATGGTATTAGGCAAGAACTTTCTAAAGTTGTTTGGGGGCAGATGTTCACAGGTAAAAGGATGACTGGAAAATGGGAAGTCTTCAGAAATGAGATAACGAGAGAGTCCAGAGACAGTATATTCCTGTCGGGGTGAAAGGAAAGGCTGGTAGGTATAGGGAATGCTGGATGACTAAAGAAATTGTAATTTTGATTAAGAAAAAGGAAGAAGCTTATGTCAGGTATAGACAGGATAGATTGTGTGAATCATTAAAAGAGTATAAAGGCAATAGGAGTATACATAAGAGGGAAATCAGGAGGGCAAAAAGGGGACATGAGATAGCTTTGGCAAATAGAGTTAAGGAGAATCCAAAGGGTTTTTACAAATACATTAAGGACAAAAGGGTGATTAGGGAGAGAATAGGGCCCCTCAAAGATCAGCAAGGCGGACTTTATGTCGAGCCGCAGGAGATGGGGAAGATACTAAACGAGTATTTTGCATCAGTGTGGAAGAGGACATAGAAGATATAGACTGTAGGGAAATAGATGGTGACACCTTGCAAAATGTCCAGATTAAAGAGGAGGAAATGTTGGATGTCTTGAAATGGATAAAAGTGGATAAATCCCCAGGACCTGATCAGGTTTACCCTAGAACTCTGTAGGAAGCTAGAGAAGTGATTGCTGGGCCTCTTGCTTAGATATTTGTATCATCGATAGTCACAGGTGAGGTGCCGGAAGACTGGAGGTTGGCAAATGTAGTGCCACTGTTTAAGAAGGGTGGTAAGGACAAGCCAGGGAACTATAGACCGGTGAGCCTGACCTCGGTGGTGGGCAAGTTGTTGGAGGGAATCCTGGGGGACAGGATGTACATGTATTTGGAAAGGCAAGGACTGATTCGGGATAGTCAACATGGCTTTGTCTGTAGGAAATCTTGTCTCATGAACTTGATTGAGTTTTTTTGAAGAAGTGACAAAGACGATTGATGAGGGCAGAGCAGTGGATGTGAGCCATATGGACTTCAGTAAGGTGTTCGACAAGGTTCACCATGGCAGACTGGTGAGCAAGGTTAGATCTCATGGAATACAGGGAGAACTAGCCATTTAAATACAGAATTGGCTCAAAGGTAGAAGACAGAAGGTAGTGGTGGAGGGTTGCTTTTCAGACTGGAGGCCTGTGACCAGTGGAGTGCCACAAGGATCGGTGCTTTTCATCATTTATATAAATTATTTGGTTGTGAACATAGGAGGTGTAGTTAGTAAGTTTGCAGATGACACCAAAATTGGGGGGTGTAGTGGACAGTGAAGAAGGTTGCTTCAGATTGCAATGGGATCCTGACCAGATGGGCCAATGGGCTGAGAAGTGGCAGATGGAGTTTAATTTAGATAAATGTGAGTTGCCACATTTTGGGAAAGCAAATCTTAGCAGGACTTATACACTTAATGGTAAGGTTCTAGGGAGTGTCGCTGAACAAACAGACCTTGGAATGCAGGTTCATAGCTCCTTGAAAGTGGAGACACAGGTAGATAGGATAGTGAAGAATGCGTCTGGTAAGCTTTCATTTATTGGTCAGAGTATTGAGTACAGGTGTTGGAAGTTCATGTTGTGGCTGTACAGGACATTGGTTAGGCCACTTTTGGAATATTGCATGCAATTCTGGTCTCCTTCCTATTGGAAGGATGTTGTGAAACTTGAAAGGGTTCAGGAAAAATTTACAAAGATGTTGCCAGGTTTGGAGGATTTGAGCTATAGAGAGAGGCTGAATAGGCTGGGGCTGTTGTCCCTGGAGTGTCAGAGGCTGAGGGGTGACCTTACAGAGGTTTATAAAATCATAATGGGCATAGATAGGATAAATAGACAAAGTCTTTTCCCTGGGATGGGGGAGTCCAGAACTTAGAGGGCATAGGTTTAAGATGAGAGGAGAAAGGTATAAAATGGACTGAAGGGACAACTTTTCACACAGAGGGTGGTATGTGTATGGAATGTGCTGCCAGGGGATGTGGTGAAGGCTGGTACAACTGCAGCATTTAAAAGGTATCTGGATGGGTATATGAATAGGAAATGGGACTAGATTAGGTTAGGATATCTGGCCGGCATGGACGAGTCGGACTGAAGAGTCTGTTTCCATGTTGTACATCTCTATGACTTTAAGTGAATGGAATTGGCTGAAGACTGGCTTCTGTAGTACAAGGAGCTTGGAAAAAGGTAGAGGTGAATCATTCTTTGGACCTGTTATCTTCATCTGTTAGTAAATCTATTAACTCTGTGACCCTAGACAGATGGGCACATTAAAGGAGGCTTAATAAATTTGCCTCAGAATAACAAGTATGGGAAAAAGTGAGTCAGAAATACAATTAGAAAATAATAAACAGCTCAATTTGTCAGTTTGTATAGTATAAAGGAAATGTTTGTTTGACACTATACAAACTGAGGAGGGGTTTGCAGCAATAAAATGATAATCTGCTTTCACCAGCTTTTCAGGCATTGCATTCCTAATCAAACAGATATAGTGTAAAATAAAATTCACTGAATCTCCCTCCTGTGCTTTCGCTTTTATTTATTTCTCCTCCAGTGGTATCAATTTTTAAACTCAGTCAAATCACATTGTGCTATGTTTTATTCAGAATTCTGGGCTTTCAATGGGGGCACCCTTACCCAAAACGCAATGGAAGAACCTTATGTCTAGGAAGACCCAATGTGGACATGGTGTCCGGAGCATGCCCGATGGACAGCATTGGCTGCTGAAAGCATACCAAGGGCAGGAGAGGCTTATCTGAAACTGGTCTGAAAAAATGGAACAGGGGTTAATATAAACCATGGTTAGTGAACAAGTTTTCTAATATTAAATCTGTAAATTAAACTATGCCGTTTTAGTCCCCACCTCTGCAGAAAGAGAGAACAATGAAAATTTTAGTCTGTGCAATTGGCCCAAAGTTGTGTAGCCCCTGCAACACCAGCTCAAGAGTGGTCAAGACCCAGGCTATGGGGAGACCCAGGTTGCAAAGTCTAGTATAGGCAACTGAGGGGATGGGAAGAGGGAAGTGTGCCTTTCAGCAGAGTGGGGAGGTTAGGCTTGCGGAAAGGCTGGGAGTCTCACTGGACAGGCCGGACAGTAGTAGGAAGGAGAACCTGTAGGATGGCAGAGGCAGACCTTGCAGGGTGGGTAGATGGCCTCATGGGGCAAAAGGGACATCTGAGGCAAGTACCCCACCTTTACATGCCAAGAGCCAAGCAGCAGTGACCTGAACACCCCTGAACACCTCCCATCAGCCTCAACATTAAGGCTGTGCTTGGCAGGACATAGCTCTTAAACATCCAGTAATTGGTCATTTGGGATAAAGGCAGTGAGGCGGCCTTGGCCTCACCCATAATCTGTAAAGTTGCAGACAGATCAAGGACAGATGAGAGGGCTAGTTGGGCAATTTTATAGGCAGCCCCCTACTCCAACCAGCCTGCCAACCTACAAAAGCGGCCATGTAAACATGGATATGTAAGTATTTCATTAACATGGAAACATAAGGATTAGTAACAGGAGTAGATCATAAATTCTATATCCCTTGATTTCTATAGATTCCAAGAATCTGTCAAGCTCAATCTTGAATATACAGACTGACTGGATATCCATAGCTCCCAGCATAGAAAATTCCAAAGATTTACAACTCTGTGCATGAAGGAATTCCTCCTCATTCCTAATTGAATGACCCCATATCCCATTATTATGGAGTTTCCAGCCAGGGGGAAAGAATCTCTCAGAATCTTACATGTTTCAGTGAGATTACCTTCCATATACAACTAAAACAGAAAGTGCTGGAGAAACTCAACATGTCTTGCAGCATTGGTGGAAAGAAAAGCAGACTATGTTAGGTGCATTAGTCTGAGGAAAATGGGTCTGGGTGGGTTACTCTTCAGAGGGTCAGTGTGGACTTGTTGGGCCAAAGGGCCTGTTTCCACACTGTAGCGAATCTAATCTAGTAAAATCTAAAGTTTCAAGTCCAATAAAACTCTTCAAACCAATGTGTGTCCTAGGTAGAGTTTATGTGGGGGGTGTGAGTTCAGACCATTTGGGTATTCTGCTGATTGGGAACACATATTTGTTTACCTGCAGCTAGGGTCTATTTACTTGTAATAAATCCTAATTAATTTTAAGTTCAGAAATGACTATCAGTCTGGAGATAAACGACAGGTATACTTGAGTATTTCTGCATAATTTTATCAATGAAATGATTAACTTTCATAAGGACACTGAGAATAGCGGGGCTTGATTGCCAGCACACCACTCCAACAAGACATAGCACTTGCTCCAACTGTACAGGATGTTGGCGAGGCCACACATGGAGTTCTATGTATGGTTTTGGTCCCTGCATGTAAGAAAATATCGACAGACATTGGAGGTAGTTGAAAAGAGACTCATTCAGCTGACTCCTGAAATGAAGGAGCTGACTTATCCAAAACATCTGAACAGGTTAGACCTTTATACATTGGAGTTTAGAAAAATGAAGACCAATCCTATTGAAATGTACAAGATTCAAAGGGGGCTTCACAGGGACAATATCAAGAAGATGTTTCCACTCGTCGTGGAATCTCAAACAAAGGAACACAGTTATAGAACAAGGAAACTCAGACTTAAAGCTGATATAGAGTCATTAAGTCATTGAGATGTACAGCACAGAAACAGACCTTTCGGTCCAACTCGTCCATGCCGACCAGATATCCAAAATAAATCTAGTCCCATTTTCCTGTTCATATATCCATGCAGATGCCTTTTAAATGTTGTTATTGTACCAACCTCCACCATTTCCTCTGGCAGCTCATTCCATACACACACCACACTCTGTGTGAAAAAGTTGCCCCTTAGGTCCCTCTTAAAACTTTCCCTTCTCACTTTAAACCCATGGCCTCCAGTCTTGGACCCCCCGGGGAAAAGACCTTGCCTATTTATCCTATCCATGCCCTTTATGATGTTATAAATCTCTAGAAGGTTGCCCCTCAGCCTCCAATGCTTGAGCGAAGACACCCCTAGCCTATTCAGCCTCTTACTATAACTCAAACCCTCCAATGCTGGCAACATCCTTGTAAATCTGCTCTGAACCCTTTCAAGTTTTACAGCATCTTTCCTATAGCAGGGGAGACCAGAATTGCATACAGTATTCTAAAAGAGGCCTAGCCAATGCTGCAACATGACCTCCCAACCTCTATATTCAATGCACTGACCAATAAAGGAAAGCATACCAAACACCTTCTTCATTAACCTGTCTACCTGTGACTCCACTTTCAAGGGACCATGAACCTGCACTCCAAGGTCACTTTGTTAAGCAATATACTCCAGAATTTTACCATTAAGTGTATAAGTCCTGCTCTGACTTGCCTTTCCAAAATTCAGCATCTCATGTTTATCTACGTTAAACTCCATCTGCCACTCCTCAGATCGTTGGCCCATCTGGTCGAGATCCCGTTGTACTTTGAGATAACCTTCATCGCTGTCCACTGCACCTCCAATTTTAGTGTCATCTGCAAACTTAATAATTATATCTCCTATGTTCGCATCCACATCTTTTATATAAATGATGAAAAGTAGTGCACCCAGCTCCGATCCTTGCGGCATTCCACTGGTCATAGCCCCCCCGTCTGAAAAGCAATTCTCCACCACCACCTTCTGACTTCTACCTTCAAGCCAGTTCTGTATCTAAGTGGCTAGTTCTCCCTAATCTGAGAACCAGTTTAGGTTCTGCCACAGTCACTCAAGGACAAAGCAGCTCACTCAATTGGCATCCTGTCCATTTTCTTTAACATTTAGTCTCCCCACCACTAGCATTCTTTGGCAGCCATGGTCACCATCTAAAAGGTGCACTGCAGTAACTCATCAAGGTTCCTTCAACAACAATACATGGGGTGGCATGGTGGCTCAGTGGTTAGCACTGCTGCCTCACAGCACCAGGGTCTCAGGTTCAATTCCAGCCTTAGGTGACTGTCTGTGTGGAATTTGCACATTCTCCCTGTGTCTGTGTGGGTTTCCTCCGGTTTCTTCCCACAGTCCAAAGATGTGCAAGTCAGGTGAATTGGCCATGCTAAATTGCCCATAGTGTTAGGTGCATTAGTCGGAGGGAAATGGGTCTGGGTGGGTTACTCTTTGGAGGGTCGGTGTGGACTGGTTAGGCTGAAGGGCCTGTTTTCACGCTGTAGGGAACCTAATCTTAAAAAAAAACTTTCAAACCCACAGGTTTTTACCACTTCAAAGGACAAGGGAGCAAATGCTTGGATATATTACCAACAGCAACTTCCCCTCCAATTCATCGTAACCTGAAATCTTTAACTCATTGTTCCTTCACAGCCACTGGGCCAAAATGGTTGAACACCTTCCCTAACTTACACCATATGAGTAGATGAGGTTCAAGAAGGTGTCTCGCCACCAACCTTTCAAGGGTAACGAGACCTAGCTAGCAATGCCCACTCCGCCCCTAATGAATAACGAAACATTGCTAACATTCCAGTTGAAGATTGGCCAGCTGGGTTTTTACCCACCCCTGTCCAGTAGAAGCAGCATAAAGTCGAATTATTTGGCAACTCTATGCTAGTCTTTGCAAATTTTAAAGCATTAGTGCATTATTATTTTCTTCGAATTAATATTGCTTTTCCAGCAGTGATGTCCATGTGCTTTGTCAGTTGTTACAGTTCTGCAATCCACAGTTTGCTGTTGAACATATGGCACCTTCTTTATGACTTGGGTTGCTGATTGCAGAGATGAAGTATTTTTAGGGAGTGTTAAAGCAATATCTAGGATAGGCAATTAAAGTTGACGTAGATTCTTTTCCCTACAACTTGTATGCTCTTGCATGCAGACACACTTTTGACATATAGCAAGATTTTCTTTTCTGGCTAGGGATTTGTTGAGCCAGCATTGCACTCAGAGCAGCGTTACTACATTTCAGGCAGGCAATTCCTATTTTTAGTAGATCAGAGAGTAACTGGGTGAGTGCGAATGCTGTCCTGGTTATTTACTGTGAGAATCTTAGTAAAAGATTTGAAGTGAGATGATAGTTAAGGTTAGCAAAGGATGCTTATTGCCAAGTTCAGGGCTTCCAGAGTTAGTTATTTAACAATGACGTGGAGGTGCCAGTGTCGGACTGGGGTGGATAAGATTAGAAGTCACACAACACCAGATTATAGTCTAACCCGGTTTATTTCAAATCACAAGAGACAAACTAAATGACTGGAATAACATGAGAGGTGTAAGAGTCACATTCTGGATCAGTGGTGCTGGAAGAGCACAGCAGTTTAGGCAGCATCCAAGTAGCTTCGAAATCGACGTTTCGGGCAAAAGCCCTTCATCAGGAAATGCCAAGGGTCTAACCAGAGTACTAAGTAATCCAAAACTGGACGGATTAATTAAGGTAGAGAGATCATAAGAATTTATAAAGGTGATGATATCAAAACAGGACAGTACGGAAGATTTTACAGATACAGGACAGTGTGATGGGGTCACATGCAGTGCGACGTGAACCCACGGTCACAGTTGAAGCTGTCTTCATGGGTATGGAACTTGGCAATCAGAGTCTGCTCCAAGGCATGGTATGTTGCCGAGACCGTGCAGACACAATGACAATGGATGATTGGATACTGCACAACAATCACTAGACAGGAATGTTCCCTCCCTGTCAGGGAACACTTCAGTGGTCAAGGACATTCAGCCTCAAAGGTGGCCTTCAAGATACACAGCAATGCAGAATCACTAGGCAGAAACTGATCGCCAAGTTCGGTATCCATAAGGACGGCCTCAACCATGATCTTGGGGTCATGTCGCACTTCATGTACTTCCAAATAAATTAGTTGGTCTATAACCTGGTGTTGTGTGATTTTTAACAGAATTTAGAGGCAGAGAGATCAAGGGCAGAGCAAGCGCTGTTGTTTCGTCAGGTAGCTAGTGGGGCAGCATCATGGACACAGAATTTATAGCACAAGATCAAAATGTTATACAACTGATGTGATGTATTTAACAAACCTAGATTGCTGTTAAGTGTTTAATCACTTAGAATGGGGTTGCAGGTTTCGAATCATTAATATGTAAATCCCAGAACTTATTTTAAGTCAAATTCCTGAGATAACTTAAGATTTTATTTAAAAAATGACATCTCAGCACAGACACTGCAGTAAAGGTGTGAGGTTAGAGTCTGTCTGTATCCCAACCTTGAGTCAGACTGGTTCTATTTCCAAAGTAGGAATTGATAAAATGTCACATGGACTGACTGCCTATAGATTGTGTGCTTTTTGAACAAAATAGAATGAATCTGCAAATTAGACCATAGACTTATATGTGTATATGTGTGTGTGTGTGTGAGGGAGAAAGAGAGTGTGTGTGTGTATGTGTGTGCGTGTGAGAGAGAGAGAGAGTGTGAGTGTGAGTGGATGTGTGAGAGAGAGTGTGAGTGTGTGTGAGAGAGAGTGTGAGAGAGAATGTGTCTGCGTCTGTGCACCTTTGATAGATGGCATACAGATTTGTATTTGTTTGGTCAATACTTCGTATCAGTTGTATGACACTTGGATCTTTTACTATACATTCTGTGTCCTATGATCCTGCTCCACTTGCTACCTGATGATGGAGCAGCGCTCTGAAAGCTGGAACTTCCAAATAAACCTGTTGTACTATAACCCGGTGTTGTGTGATTTTTAATTTTGTTCACCCCAGGCCAACACCAGCTCCTCCACATTATAAATTCTGTGTCTCTTTGTTCTTCTCTCCCACTCCACCTGACAAAGGGGCTGCGCTCCAAAAGCTGGTGATTTCAAATAAACCTGTTGGACTGTAACCTGCTGTCAACTGACTTCTGACTTTGATTAATTATCATCATTGTATACTCTGAAGAGATCTTGCGGTGCAGTGGTAGCGTTCCTACCTCTGGGCCAGGGAATCTGGACTTGAATCCCAAGACAGGACTTACTGGCCATGGAAGATGCATTTGTAACATGGCCAAACAGGTGGGTATGTAAATCTTTCTGATATGCTGGATGTCAAGCAGTTTGAGCAGGAGAGTGTTTTGGTCAGCCACCCTACGGAAAGCAATGGGAAACCACTGGACCCATCAGCGTGAACCAATCCAACAGAAATCCATGAATCAACCCTTGGAAACAAGAATGGAAGAAAGGCAGGTAGTATACTCTTTAAATATGCGTGCATTGGAAAACAATCAAAATTTCCCTTTCAGTGGACTGGGACAGCATACTCAAGCTGTAAGTGCCTTTCAGGAAAGTTACAGTTAGCTATCACTTAAGCTTTCAAAAACCCTAAATCCCCCACTGCATGTGTGATATCTTTTGCTTATTTTCTCTACAACTGAGTATTGGACAGTGTTGCAGCATATATAATAACATGTGTTACAACCTGCTCCTGGGAAAGGGTTTCCAATTCATTACAATCCTCTGTGGGAAACCTTAAATTGTTATACTCCTTAGTGAAGAGGGAAGAACTGGCTCCTCTTCTTTATTCAACAGCCCCTCACCTTGGTTGGTCACACAAGGAATCTCTTTCCTCATGGATTCCTTTCGCTGTTCCATTCTATTTATGTTTTAAAAGAAGCCAATTTAACCAAGCTTTCTTGGGTTAAAAAAAACAGTGAGTTTATTAGTTACTTAAATGCAAATAAGAATAACAAAATACAACACAAATACTTTGGAAGTGAGAAATGAGGAAACACAACAGTTAGAAAAAGGAGAGGTATAAGAATCAGTCTTTGGCTTGTTTATGATGGATAGATGGGGACACTTTGCAATTGTTACATTGTGTGATTCCATTCATGCTAATGTTGGTAGCTGAATATTTGGTCTATAGATTCTTGGTTCTGCAAATTAGCTGAAAGGAATTGTCCTGTTCCTTTTTAGGCAATGGCTTTGCTGACTTGCAAATTACTGACTTCCGGTAATCAACAAGAAAGAGAGAGATCTTTTCTTTTAGATACAAGTTCAGGGTGCCCAGTGGATGCTCTTCAACTGTAACCTTCTCAGTATAAAGCAGCCCTGTAGAACTTCACCACCAATACACTCAGACTTTAGGGAAGGAAACTGCCATCCTCATCTGGGATGGCCTACATGTAACTTCAGACCCACAGCAATGTGGCTGATTCTTAATGGCTCTCTGGGCAAGTAAGGATGGACAATGAATGCTGGGCCAAGCCAGCAACACCCTCATCCTGGGAATGAATAAAGAAACTTTGTTGCAGTTGTTTTTATAACTATGTCCCTTGTGTATCCCTCAAAGGGAAAACACTAGCATATCTTTCACCACAGTTACATCACGTTCCACCCACATTCTGGGATATAACTCAATGGTGATGGTTTCTGTTGAGTTCAGTTTCTGCATCACATCCATTCCTTTGAAATATCTCTGTCTGAAGTTCTTTGACACCTTCCTAGAGTGACATTCCATGGTCTCAAGATTAGTATAGTCCACAGAGGAAGTTTCCAGGTCATCACTGAATTACATTCTTAGTTTTTATCCCCAGCTATTTTTTGGCGTTAATGTCCTTCTTATTTTTTTCTCTCAAAACGAACTACTATATTTTAAAGTTCAAAATGTCTGTTTAGGGCTGCAATCTGTTGGCATGACACAAGATGTATGAGCTGTATTCCCCACTGTAACTATTACTTTTCACTTGTCATGCACCATGCCAATGAGTAGCTCTGCCTCAGGGTGAGGGTAAAGGGACATGTGAACAGTCTCCTGAGTGCTGAAGAAGCTGACCTCACTGGAGGACCTGCCACTGAAGCTCAGATAGCTGGGTGGCAATGTCTCCAAAGGTCATGCTTCTCGAAGGAGGCTGTTATGAATCTTTATGCCATGCCTTGGAAGGGAAATCATGGGCCATGGTGCTTTCTGTGTTCTGAACCCTTTATTTCCCTTCTGCATAGTCTGGGCTCACTTATGTATAACCCTTGACAGCTTCATAATTTGCTTTGGGTTCTATAAAACAGAAGTGTGTAGATCCCACTGAGTGTGTGCCAGGCTTTTCATCCTACCTGTATATTTCCATCAAATTTCCTTTGGCTGTTTGCTCCGTAAAGTATAACTTCAGTTTCTCTATAATCCCTTAAACCTTCAATACTGGGGCTGTAAGAGCAAGATCCTTAACAGCACTGATGCACAGAGAGATCTGGGGTTCCCAATCCAATGCTCCCTGAAAGTGGTCACAAGTAGATAGGGTGGTAAAGAAGACGTATGGCATGTTTATCTTTATTGGTTGGGGCATTGAGTACAAGACTCAGAATGTCATGTTGCCGCTTTATAAAACCTTGATTTGGCTGCGCTGAGAGGATTGCATCCAATTCTAGTCACCACGCTACAGGAAGGGTGTGGAGGCTTTGGAGAGGGTGCAGAAGAGGTTTACCAGGATGCTGCCTGGATTCGAGGGTATGAACTATAAGGAGAAGCTGGACAAACTAGAGGTGTTTTCTCTGGAGTGGAGAGTGGGGTGCTGGAAAAGCACAGCAGGTCAGGCAGCATCCAAGGAGCAGGAGAATCGATGTTTTGGGCATAAGCCCTTCATCAGGGAGGGCTTTTGCCTGAAATGTCGATTCTCCTGCTCCTCGGTTGCTGCCTGACCTGCTGTGCTTTTCCAGCACCACACTTTCAATTCTGATTCCCAGCATCTGCAGTCCTCACTATTTCCCAGTGTTTCCCCTGGAGCGGCAGAGGCTGAGGGGCGATCTGATAGAAACTTCTAAAGTGAGGAGAGGCATAGATAAGGTTGACAGTCAGAATCTTTTTTTCCAGAGTTGAAATATTTAATACTGGGGGGCATACATTTAAAGTAAGAGTGGGAAGGTTCAAAGGAAATGTGACGGGAAGTCTTTTATACAGAGAGTGATAGGTGACTGCAACTCATTGGCAGGGATAATGGTAGAAGCAGATATGATAGGGGCATTTAAGAGGCTTTTGGATTAAGCACATGAATAAGCAAGGAATGAGGGATCTGGACCATGGGCAGACATAAGGGATTGGTATAATCTGGCGTCATGACAGCATAACATCATGGGCCGAAAGGCCTGTTCCTGTGTTGTTCTGTTCTATGTTCTTGAATCCTTCACATCCTTCTGGTTACCAGCAGAATGATAAAACTGTTTTAAACAAAAACAGAAATTGCAATTTCTGTTTTTGTTTCTAATTTATAGCATCAGCAGTTCTTTTGGCTTTTCTAAGACAGTTTTATACAAAGTTCGATAAAACTTTTCCTTTTGTACTCTTTACCTCTGTTTATAAACTCAATCAAAAATATAGGTTTCAGTATGACACACTTTACAAGTACGGCTTTGTCAGATAATTGCACTCATTCTGATTGTTCATGCAACACAAACAAATGCACTTTGTTGAAGCTGGCATTATATGGGTAACTCACCTCCTGACTCCCCAGAACCAGTCTACCATCTCCAAGGTACAAGTCAGGAGTGTGACGGAATATACCTCCCTCACTTGCCTGGATGAGTGAAGCCCATCACTCAACACTCAAGAAGCTTGACACCATCCAGGACAAAACACCTTCCCCCCCACCACTGTGATCAGTATTACATTCACAAGTACCCACTTCCTCCACTACTGACTCGTACTAGAATCTGTGTGTACCATCTACAAGAAGTAGTGAAGAAATTCAACAAGGCTCCTTTGATAATACTTTTCAAACACTTGACCCTCACCATCTAGAAGGATAAGGGCAGCAGATGCATGGGAACATGACCTCCAGCAAGCTGCGCACCATCTAACTTGGAAATATATCGCCACTTCTTCAGTGTTGCTGGGCTAAAAGCCTGGAATTCCCTCCTAACAGCATTGAGGGTCTACCTACAGCATATGGACTACAGTGGTTCGAGAAGGCTGCATGCCACCACCGCCTCAAGAGCAATAAACACTGGTTTGGCCAATGATGCTCATTTCCTATGAGAGAATGAAAAAAATAATTCAGTTACAGAAACAACACCCACACTGTGAGCTCAGCTGTCTCACTTAAATCCAGTGCAGAATATCTCTGGTACAGTAAAATCGATGCAATGTTTGAAACATCTCTTCCTGTCAGGCTTTCCGTGATCAGGTTTTTCAATGTTAACTATTATCCAACTTTAGCTAATGTTGTGACATTCTTGGCTGATTATTTTCGATTAAAGAGAATGCAATGTCATCCTGCGGCCACAGAGGAGAATAAGCATCTTTTCGACTCTCATTCTCTGTGAGGACAGACTTCTACTGATAAAAGTCTTGCTTGCAAAACAGCCTTTCAACACAATGCCCACTGTGTTTTCATAATATGCCTGTGTGACAGAATGTGAGTGACTAAGGGCTCTGCATTTCACACTAAACTTTTCTAACCACCCCGAGTGGTTCAGTGGTAGGCGCTTTGTTAGTCCCCTGCACTGGATAAGCCTCTCTCCTGCTCCTTTACTCCTATCTGACAGGCCTGATCTTGTCAATTCGAATACATCCTTCTGTGGGTGGCCAGGAATACGAACCCTTTCACTCGTTCTGGCCATTCCTTTTATGGTCTGTCTCCTCCCAAGTGGGCCCAAAATATGCAACAGTAGGAGCACTGAAATCCCCAAATCACTTGAAAAGAATTCACTCATAGGGGGTGACCAAGCAGAGAATACTTGTGCTCACAGACAGAATAAGGAATTGGTGAGGATGATCCTCCAATGACAGGCTGGTTTCCTCTCATACTCACTGCTGATAGGTTCAGGAGGGAGCCTTTTAGCAACAAATGTGGGGCAGAACCAACCTGTGATTGGAGGAGCAGTGAAAGTCAGCGCTGCCATTGACAAGGTCATAAGCGGAGCCTTGTTGAGAGCCAATGTCTCGTCACTGGTGGGGTTGGAGGGTTGAAAACCAGTCTCTGAGGCCTGGGTGCAGCGCTCTGAGACTCGAGAGCTGGGGCTGGGAGGCTGAGAATCAGAGGTGCGCTGCTGAGAGCTGACGGGGTATCGAGGTCTGGGAACTGAAATGCAGGAGCAGGATAATGAGAGCTGGAGGTGTTGGGGGGAGGGGAGGAAATAGTATGGTGAGAGCTGCCTCCAGCTGAGATGGGGGTCCTTTTTCCCAAATGCAAGAATTCCATTTGATGGCACTGGATTGGGCTTGTTCGCCTGAGGAGGGCAGGGGGTTGGAGGAGCTGTGGGCTGCAGCAGGGTTTAGGGAGAGAGAGAGGCTCAACTGCATGCAAGTGGAGAGGATGTGGCTCCAAGAGGTGTGGGTGGAGAGGGAGACTAAAAGAGCATTGTGATAGAAGGTGGGGAGAAGGAGGCTGCAAAGGTGAAAGATCTGTTTTAAATCGGTCAAGAAAAGAGTACTCTGCTAATTGGAATCCATGAAAATGTTAAATTATTGAGGTGATTCATTCCTTGCAAATAAATGTGGAATCTCTAGTTTAAGGCCAGGTGACTTCAACAGCTACCATAATTAGGGAAAAAAACCCATCTAGGACATCCTATAGCTATGAACATGGCCAATTGTGAAATTTAAATCTGAGATTGATGCCTAAGACCTAGTCAATTAGGTTGTAGTTGTTTGGTTAATATTTTGCTATGGGTTTACCAATCTGGGAAAGTTATGTTTGGAGTGATGGCTTTTCATGTGGAGAAGTCTGTGTTAGTTATTTTGGGAAAAAAAAACATTTTTATTAACTTAAGCCTGTTGTCTTATACCAACTTAAATATTATGGTGTTCTAGAAATCAGTGCTTCCCTTGCATGACATGCCTCTCACGGAGAATTGATAATTATTTTGCTTTGGTGTCAGCTGCACAAGTGAACAGAAATGCAGAAGATATTGTTACCGAACAATATACTCAGAGAAAATGATTACTGTTTGAAAGAGATATGGCCTGGTGTTGCATGATCCCACAGCAGAAGTATTTTCCAAACCTGCCAAAGTTTGGAGCATTTTTCCTCTGGTCGGAATGAAGTTGCTGCAGCAATTACATGAACAACGGAAGACTGGGAATCAGCAACTGTCACACTGCTGCAAACTGCAGAAAAGCTGTCTCATGCCATTGTCGCATTGATTTCAGGCACATTCCATTCTTGAGGATTAGAGGGTTTTTTGGGGGGGCAGCGATAGTCTCTCTACAGCTGAATCACTGCCTGAATCTAGGTTTAAGCCTAGAAGTCTGCAATAACATCTCAACAGGTGGATTGGAAAGGTGTAGGGAGATAGTTTTATTAACAGAAAGCAGTTAGGAATACTCATTGTCATGAAGCATCTGACGAGAGACACAGTAAGGGAGACAGAACAACGCATATCTAAGTCGAAATTGCATTGAGTTTTTTGGAGTGTTTATCCCCTGAGGCTTCGTGAGTTTTCTCACTGTTTCTGACTAACCTCATTGGATTGATTACCTACTCCGCCCCTGTGGCGTCCCTCGCCTCCCATTCTGGACCCATCCTACAATGTGCCATTCCCAGAACAGCCTGCCACTCAGTGGATATCTGCCAACAGGCTGGCACCTCCTGTGTCTGTACCATCTTTAAAAGGCCGCTGTGTGGCTGGATGAATTCTGGCATTCTGAAGCCTCCCCGCACCTCAAAGGACAGAGTCAGAACATGGTGGAGAAGGGGAAGATGGACCACAATTCTCCAATAGGGACCTGGAGATCCTGGCGAGGGAGTGCTGCAAAGAAGAGGAGCCCTCTTTCCGAAGGACTGGCAGTAGAGGCTGTGCCATCAGGCCTTGCCAGTCTGGTCTGAGGTTGTCACTTGGCTCAGTCCCATTTCTAGTGCACAAACAGCCAGCAATGTCACTGGAAGATCAATGACCGTTTCAGCTCTGCCCTAAGTGTCAGACTTCTCTCTGCTTCCTCTCACTCACTCTCTATCTCTGCTACTGCACCCATCTCCCACCAAGGCTCATGCTCTGCCATTCTCAATACCGCCTGTAACATCTTCTCTAACTTGGTCGCACCACCCTCCCTTCAGCCTCCCACACCCTAACCCTGCATGCCCCTTGCGCTGCCTCCTCAGTCTCCCAGAACCCCTCACGACCGTTCCCCCACGTGCAGGAGGATTAACAGCTCTATAATCTTACGCATTCATTACAGGAGAGGATAGCCCATTACATAGTAGGTAGAACTCTGCTGGGGTTCCTGACATTTAGCTCCTCACCCTGTACCAGGAAAGAATGGGACCACTCCTGTGGGCAAAGATGTCCATGTTCCAGCAAACACCCAAGTCCCACTCTGCGTGTGTCTGTCTCCCTCCTATTAACTGTACTGTTAGTTGCACACTATTTCTAACCATTGGTCACGGTGCCTTCTTCCACGTGTCTTGCAGATACCAGCAGCATCTCTCCCCTCTCTGCAGAGATGTACTTTGCTCCGCTGGAAGCCTCCTCCTGAGGACAAGATAATGACTGCAATTGTGGCATCAAAGAGCCTGAGTGAAGCTGGGCTGAGTGGAAAGCAGCGCAGGGTTGATGTAGCACTGCCATATGGCAAGGCCTGATGAACATCCTCTTAACTGAGGCCAGCTGACCAGCAAGGCAGGCTGCCTGTATGTGCGACTGCTCTTATTGCAAGACAATGTAGGGATGCTGTGGCGTGCCAATATGTGCTGAGTCAGCACAAAGATAGCAAGCAAGCAGACCTGGGTATATAGCCTGCTCTGGTCAGCGAGCTGGGTGCTCGTACGGTCAGTGAGCCGGGTGTCGGTCTGGTCAGTGAGCTGGGTGTTAGTCCGGTCAGTGAGCTGGGTGTTAGTCCGGTCAGTGAGCCGGGTGTCGGTCCAGTCAGCGAGCTGTGTGCTGGTCCGGTCAGTGAGCCAGGTGTCGGTCTGGTCAGTGAGCCGGGTGTCGGTCTGGTCAGTGAGCCAGGTGTGGTTCAGGTGTGTGAGGCAGATGTTGGGTTGGTCAGTGAGTTGGGTGTCGGTCTGGTCTCTGAGCCGGGTGTCGGCCTGGTCAGTGAGCCGAGTGTTGGTCTGGTCAATGAGCCAGGTGTGGGTCAGGTGTGTGAGGCAGATGTTGGGTTGGTCAGTGAGTCGGGCGTGGGTCTGGTCAGTGAGCCGGGTGTAGGTCAGTTGTGTGAGGCGGATGTTGGTCCAGTCGGCCTGGTCTGGTCAATGAGCCGGTGACTGTCCCCACTGCAGCCTCTGCATCCTCATTGCCAGTGTACCTTGCAATGCCAGCCTGTGTTTCCAGAGCACACTGCCAGTGCATTGGGAAGGTTCCAGGATTATCATAACCAGACAAAAGAGTTCCTGTATTCCTTTTGCCCGAAACATCGATTTTACTGCTCCTCGGATGCTGCCTGAACTGCTGTGCTCTTCCAGCACCACTAATCCAAAGTTCCAATATACTTTGTCAATGGATGGATTCTGCTAATAATTATTCCATTTTTGTCTCCTGTGCAGTATATTCTAGATTGTAAATATTTAGAATCTATCAAAATAGAGATAAAGAAAATAATAGGTCCATCCCTTTTGTTGAGGATTAACTTGCTCAAAGGTCAATACAGACAGGGAGCTAAATTTATAAATAAGTGAAGTTGTTGAACTAATTCCTGTCTGCTGTTCCAGCAAAAGTAAAACTTCTTTATGATGCACTAGCCTTTGGTAACACAGCCCAGGTCTGGTGGGAGGATTGGAGGAAACATGGTCTATTATCCCCCTCTGGAGCTGGTATAATTATTGAATGTAATCTTCTATAAGTAATTGCGTATGGAGGATAGCTTGCTGAAACAGGCTCAAAAGTGCATATTGTCTTGTTTTCTTCTGGGATAGGATGGAACCTGTTTTACTGGCTGTTCGCGAATCTTGTGAGCCTCAGCAAATATTTTTGTTTTATTCAAATATCCCATATCTCAATCCAAACTTCTCAACAAAACAGACCAATAAATCTCCTCCCCGAATGTTAGGCTATGAGTTATAGGAATTTGGTTAGAAATGGACAGTGTTTTATAGAATATTGTGCTCTCTGTTTTTGTCTGATTACATACCTGTAAAGTTCTTTAAGATATTTTACAACATTGAGGGTGCTAACATAATTATGGGTTGTTGTATATTTTTGCTGGAGTGAGTGTATTTTTTTCAGGTTCTCTCATACTTGGAAGGTAAAGTCCCTGATCGGTAGCACTAGATCAGAAAGCAGAAGGGTTTCTGTTTTTCCTGTCATTTCTGGGATGATGTGGCTGGTTCTGACCTGGATAGTATCAGTACACTCCCAAGCTCAGGGAACGTATTGCAGGTTTATCCAACATGTCAGTGACTTACCCTGCAATGTGCGAATAGATGAACAAGGGTGGTTGGTGAGGACAAGGACTCAGCTGTGATGACATCTCTTGGTGTCCCTTGTTGAGGTCATAGAGTCATAGAGTCATAGAGATGTACAGCATAGAAACAGACCCCTCGGACCAACTCATCTATGCTGACCAGATATCCTAAGTTAAGCTAGTCCCATTTGCCAGCATTTGGCCAATATCCCTCCAAACCCTTCCTATTCATATACCCATCCAGATGCCTTGTAATATGTTGTAATTGTACCAACCTCCACCACTTTCGCTGGCAGTTCATTCCATACATGCACCACTCTCTACATGAAAAAGTGATCCCTTAGGTCCCTTTTAAATCTTTCCCCTCTCACCATAAACCTGTGCCTTCTAGTTTTGGACTCCCCCACCCCCGGGGAAAAGACCTTGTCTATTTACCCTATCCATACCCCTTATAATTTTATAAACCTCTATAAGGTCACCCCCTCAGCCTCCATCACTCCAGGGAAAATAGCCCGTCTTTTCAGTCTCTCCCTATAGCTCAAACCCTCCAACTCTGGCAACATCCTGGTAAATATTTTCTTAACCCTGTCAAGTTTCACAACGTCCTTCCTATTACAGGGAGAACAGAATTGCATGCAGTATTTCAATAGTGGCCTAATCAATGGCCTGTTCAGTTGCAACATGACTTCCCAACTCCAATACTCAATGCATTCGATTTCTGCTGTCTGTACCTTGTATATGCGTCCTTCTTATTTTTGACCAAGACTTCAATTTCTCTACTCATCCAGCATTCCCTACACCTACCACATTACCCTTCACTCTAACGGGAACCTACTGTCTCTGGACTCTCATTATCTCATTTTTGCAGGCTTCCCATTTTTCAGCCATCCCTCTATCTGTGAACATTTGCCCCCAATCAACTTTTGGAAGTTCTTGCCTAATACCATCGAGATTGACCTTCCCCCAAGTTAGAACTTTAAGTTTTAGATAAGGTCTATCATTTTCCAACATTATTTTCATACTAATAGTATGATGGTCGCTGGCCCCAAAGTGCTCCCCTACTGACCCCTCAGTCACCTGCCCTGCCTTATTTCCCAGTAAGGGAGAGTTGTCCTGGAAGTGGGCCCTTAGCAGTTGTTTGTACCTTTTATACAGAGGGACAAATTTGACTGTCCAGCCTAACCACTGCATGATGCAGGAGTTGTACCTTGCATTGTAAACACCTGTAATTCAAATCATCATCAAATGGCTCATAAATTTATGGTGAGTTTGTAATTAGAAGATAAGACAAAGTGATTCGTGATACAATCACACGTTGTTTTTGCTCAAACAAATGCATTAGCTGGTGAGTGAATCATAGTACAGGACAAACATAGATATAGCAGTGAGAAGACAGAACAATGCTGAGGATTCATGACATGGATACAGCCATAAGATAAGAAGCATGCCAATCAAAGGTGCGATTCTTTCATTCCAACCAGCTCAAAAGCAGTTTGCAAATATAGCCAACCAGTTGGGCAGTTTGTTGGGTTTCTGTGGGTCTGTATTGTATACACTGTTTTTCATGTACTGTAATTGGACTGTCTTGTATGTACTTGTTATTGTTTCTGTTCTGTGGTGATTGAAACTGGGATTTGAGGTTTGTCGTCATTTCTCTGAAAACTGGTTGAATGGTAGGGTTTGGGGCCTGGTTTTGCCATTCCTCTCCCTTGTAAAGCTGCTGTTTCTCTGTATACAGCTGTTAATGTTCACTGTTTGGTAAACTGTGTATTGTTTAATAAAATAAAATAGCCAACCAAAGACACTTCGATTTATTTTCTGTAAGACATCAATCAAAATGAACGTCAGTGCTGTCTGAAAATTCCTGTTCATATTGCCATTCCTTCTACTTTTGGCTAGATTCCAGTCCCCTGATTTCTGACATCGCTCACCGAGTTATCAGGTTTCAGGCTCGCAACTGAGTGACAACAACTATCCCCTTCAGAAGTAGTGCACGTGAAGGGGATATAAAGAAGTGTGGTTCAAATTCTTGATGTAACGGTGTTATCTTAGACAGGGGTCTCGTTGCTGCCCTATTGCTGAGCTACTGATATTCTGTTTGCAGACCATTAACCTGGTTATTCCAATGGGAGATGTTGTCATTTTCATTTATTCAGTTGCTGTCATCGCTTAAAATATGCAAAGGAGCATTGGTAGTCTTGTTAAATGAGAGGACATGTAAAATGGGCCCTCAACTCATTCCCACTAGTTTTACATTAGCACACAAAGTCAACAAAGGTGACATGGCACAGAGAGCTGACACAGGATAAACATGCAGGCACTGTCAGGAATCTGGGCATGGTCCTTTCATCATGCTGTGTCTGTTTTCACGTGCGAGCGACCTTGTTAGTGGAGTGAAATCCCTTTGATTATATAAAAAGTCACCTGATTACACAGTTGCCAAATCCGTGCCCGTATTTGTTCTGTAAATCTCCAACCTGCGTGTGAGAACTTGAGAATGCATTCCACCACAAAGTGTCGACCAGGATTTTTCTGCTTAATCCAATATTTAACAGAGACTTCAGATGGGCCTTTTTTCCCCAGAATAGAGAACTTGAAAATTGTAAATTTAACACCCATTTGTAGAAGTGTCGATGTAGTTGTGGATCTTTGAGTCAAAGCTAAATAAAAGACTTTTGAATTTAAAAGATTACTATTTAACCCTTGGCATGCCTGCAGTTTTATTCTCCCAAACAGACAACACGTTAATGACATTAGCTCCAATATCCTAAAAATATAGGTTTCCAGATGTCGATACCTAGTGGGGATATTGGTGAAAAATTAGTCCAAAGCATCCACATAATGTTGGACAGATTCAAATTTCAGTTACTGAGCTCCTGTTATTCATAATACTTCTGCTCAGCACACGGGGTGTATTGTGACCTGAATGGTGCTATGTAAGTGCAAGTTTTTGTTGTACATTGAGGGCGAAAGGAGTATGTCTTCTCCACTGGTAATTATAGTGAAATACAGTAAGGATCTATTTATAATTTTAGGACTGACCTTAACTGTTTTGAAAGTCAGTTTCAAGTTATATGATCCATATTAACCTGCCTTTGACAAAACTCACCAAGCAGAAATGCTAACAGCAATGTCATGGTATACAGTAGTTCACACCTTTCAGCCTTAAGTATCAATTAACAGTTCTCATAGTAGAGTTAGATAGCAAAAGCAACCAATGGAATCTAAAGATAACTGAGCTTCTAGTTAGTGAAACCAATGCTTGCACCAGTTCTTGCCTTCAACAAAAGTGTTATTTCCTGAATAATAAACATAAGTCACAGTGCTGGAGCATGTTATATTTTGGAAAAAGATACATGGACACTGCAGATCTCACTACTGCATATGATACACATTGGGAAAATGTGAACCTCTAATGAACTCTTGTTTAAATTAGCGCTCTCCCATTAGAATACAGGAGCAGGAAACTGCTAGCTTTTAAACAAAATGCCATGACAAATCAACACGGTCTCCTGGAAAATTGGACAATGCCCAGGGTATCTCCCTGCCTTGGATCGGACTAGCTATTGTGAACATGTTTAATTTAATATTAGATGGATGAACAAGCAGAATCTTTCCCAGATAGCTATGTGTTGGATTAGAAATGGCTTAATATAAATTTTATTTAATTCTGACAAGAGCTTTTACATTTGGATTGTTCACACTTTTTGACAACTGTTGGAGGTAATTTGTGCTGAGTTGCGTGATGGACATTTGCAACTTCTGGACACAAGCCTTTTGATTTTAATTGTTGAGACTGAGAGGTTAATCATTTTTTTGGTGACTGACTGATTCCTTTTTAAATTGCTAATTTTGTTGTTTTAACATATTGAATTTGCTTTTTTCTTTACACATTTCATGGCTATCACAGAGAAAGGCAGATAACATAAACACTTTTACAATAAGCATAAGCTGGGGATTTGAACCTTTTAAAGCAGCGCGATTTCCAAGCTGTACTGGTGTGGGTGGCAATAGCCAATGTAAAACACGTCAATATCACCTGCCACATTGGGACCTATCCAGTTACACGGCATCCAATTTTCAGGCATCAATTCTTAAATAATGAGGTAATGAGATGATGAGATCAATTGTCCTACTTTACATTATTCTTGATTTTGTGCTTAAATTGTGCTTGTGAAACATTATGTACAAATTTCTGCATAAGTGTTAGGATAGATTCAATAAACTCATTGATTTGTAATGTTTATAAGGGACTGTTTTGTCAGCTGTGTTTTTATTGTCGACAAATACAGCAAAGTGACTGTTGTGAAATTTCCATCCCTCTTTTGCATCCCTATCCCACTTCCAGAGCCTTTTTTCCATTTGAAATGTTCTTATAGTTTTATATTTGTTACAAGGTCTTCCTATAGAAGGAGGGCAGTCTAGTCAAGTACATGTGAAGGTATGTGGCCCCATCCAATGGTATAGTTGTGAATCCCAGAGGCAGTATTAGATGTTAGCTTTGGTTATGTGGTAGCACTTCAAATCAAATGGTTATGCTTTGAAATGTAGCTCTGAAAACACAAACCTTTGGCAACTGCAATGCTAGAAAGTCAAGTTAGAAACATAAAGGAGGAGAACAAAAATGTATAGACAGATTCAGAAGGTATGGAACTAGAGATAAAAACAGAAATACAATCAGAAATGGAAAAACATTAAAATGAAGAATATGTTGATCAGCACAAACAAAATGACCAGAGGCAAATCTATCTACATTCTGGCATGTGTGTAGTCAAATGTTAAATAGCAAGGGTAATTATTTTAACAGCTATTTTTAGGTACACCGGCCCTTTATGATTGAGTTGTCAGGGATCACTGAATCACATTGTTTAAAACCGTCTCTCTAACTGGCAAAATACATTATCCAACATCTTTGCAGTACAGTACACATCTTTGTTTAGCATATCTTCTTTGTGGCTATATTTGTACAGTAAGGGTTGAGTCACATAACTTTAAAGAAAACTGGATTTTCTGGTTGGTGTTATTTTAATGCTGGTGGTGTCCTATTTATTCAAAGGTTTACATTGTCATGCTGAATTATACAAGCTGTCAGGCAACCTGACATGGACTGTCTTTTATTATTTTTATTCAGTTTAATACTTTTACTACTTTTATTCCTCTGCTGTATCCAAGAATTGTTCCTTGGTATTTGTACCTAAGATATTGCCCTAAGAAAGCAGATATTGTAAAAGTGTTTCACTGTACTCCTACAATGGAGTACACATGACAATAAATGTTTCCTTCAAAACAGGTGACTCATGTTAATTTATTGAAAATCTAATTATGGCAAAGAAGAGGATCTAATAATTGAAATTAAATCTTCCATCAACTTGAATATGATCTGGAAGAATATTTATGAAGTCAGAACTATTGTGGCTGATTCTGTTTAAATCACTAACTAGAAATGATTGATTTTGCGAGAGTGTCACATTAGCACAGAAAGCACCAAATTAGTCAATCACCAATGCTGAATCTCTCACAAACTTTGAACAAAGGACATAGAACAACACAGCACAGGAACAGGCCCTTTGGCCCATCATGTCTGTGCTTACCATGATGCCATTTTAAACGAATCCCATCTGCCTGCATATGATCCATATCCCTCTATTATCTGTCTGTTCATGTGTGTGTCTGAAAACCTCTTCAACTTTGCTATCGTATCTGCACCTACCACCTCCCTTGGCAGCACATTCCAGGCATCTACCACCCTCTGTACAAAAAAGAACATACCTCACACATCTCCTTTAAACATTCCCCTTCTCCCTTTAAAACTATGTCCTCTAGTATTTGACCTTTCCACCCTGGGAAAGAGACTCTGGCTATCCACTCTGCCTATGCCTCTCCTAATTTTATATACCTCTATCAGATAGCCCCTCAGCCTCTGACACTCTCGCAAAATCAATCTAAGTTTGTTCAATCTCTCCCTATAGCAAACTCACACCAATCAAAGCAACATCCTGGTAAACCTCTTCTGCACCATCTCCAAAGCCTCTATATCCTTCCCACAGTCTGGTGACTCCCCAACACTCAAATAATACGTCAATGTGGCCTCACTAAATTTTTATATAGCTGCAACAAGCCTTACCAACTGTTATACTCAGTGTCTCAACCAATGAAGGCAAGCATACCATATGCCTTCCTTACAACCTTATCCATTTGTGTTGCCACTTTCTGGGAGCTATGGACTTGCACCCCAAGACCCCTTTGTATATTAATCCTCCTAATGGTCCTGCCATGTACTGTATACCTTCTTCTTGCTTTTCACTCTCCAAAATGCATCAACTCACACTTGTCTGGATTAAATTCCATCAGCCATTCCCCAGCCAAGTTTCCACATGATCTATATCCTGCTGTATCCTTTGATAATCTTCCTCACTATCCACAATTCCACCAATTTTCATGTCATCTGCAAACTTTCTAATCGGTCTACCTATAATTTCATCCAAATCATTTACATATATTACAAACAACAGTGGGCGCAGCACCGATCCTTGCAGAATACCACTGACCAGAGAAGCACCCTTCCACAACTACTGTCTTCTATGACCAAGCTAATTTTGTCTTTGATTTGCTAACTTGCCATGGATGCCATGTGACTTAATCTTCTGGACCAGTCTATCATGAGGGATCATGTTAATTGCTTTAGTAAAGTCCATGCAGATAACATCAACTGCCCTCCTCTCATCAGTCATCTTTGTCACTTCCTCAAAAACTCAATCACATTTATGAGACAAGACCTCCCCTGCTCAAAGCCGTGCTGACTGTTCCTAATAGGCCCATTCTTTTACAGATGTGAGTAAATTCTGTCATTAAGAGTCTTTGCCAATACTTTTCCTGTCACAGAAGTAAAGCTCACCAGCCTATAATTTCCTGAATTATCCCTGTTTCACTTCTTAAACAAAGAAACAAAATTGGCTACTCTGGGACCTTGCCTGTGGCTAAAGAGGATCCAAAGATCTCTGTCATGGCCCCAGTAATCTCCTCATTTGCCTCCTTCAGTATCCTGGCATAGATCCATCAGGCCTTGGGGACTGGCATACCTTAATGTTTTTCAAGACAACTAACATCTCCTCCTTCCTAATATCAACATGCCTTAGAGTATCAAGAAACCTGTCTCAAAACTTACTATCATCCATGTCTTTCTCCTTGGTGAATACTGATGCGAAGTATTCATTAAGGACCTCACTGACATCCTCTGGCTCCATACATAAATTCTCTCCTTTGTTCTTGAGTGAGCCCACCCTTTGCCTAATCATCCTCTTGTCCCTAAATGTATGAATTGCCTTGGGATATCCTTAATTCCTTAATTTCATGGCCCCTTCTAACCTTCTGAATTTTTAAAAGTTCTTTCCTGCTTTCTTTAACCTCTTTAAGGACCTTGTTTGATTTCTGTTTCCCAAACCTTACATATGCTTCCTTGTCCTTTTTAACTAACCTTACAACATCTCTCATTATCCAAGGTTCCCAAATCTTGCCATCCTTATCTTTCATCCTCACAGAACGTGCTGGTCTTGAACTCAGGTCAATTGCCTTTTAATAAGATTCCCACATGTCGTGATTGTCATGAGGTCAACCAGCTGGACATGATAGAACATGAGTTCCCTGACTGGGGCAGTTAATCTGGTTGAATCAGGGAGCTCTGGCTGACAGATAACAAGGGGAGTGTCAGAAATACTGCCACTCTGATTGCTGACTCCGAAGTACTAAAGTTAAGAACAGTCCATGTATGAATACAGGGCAACTTGGTGATAGAATACCAACCTCTGTGGAGTTATTTCACTGGTGACGAGAGTAAAGCACAATCTTGAAGAAACTGGTTTACAACAGCTGACTTTAAGTTGGAGTAAGCATTTCTTATATCATGCCTTTGTTTGGGTAGCTTACCTTGTTTCATCCTGCTATTGAAGACTGGGCCTAGTGTATAGAAAGAATATACCTTTTTTTCTGGACAAAAGACATTGTGGTGGATGAAAAGTGATGAGTAATTCTCCTGACAACCTGTGGACCTGAGCTTTTTCCGTCATTAGAAGTCTAACTTCCCCTGAAACATCAGATGCTAAAACCTTTTAAGGATTGATGGACATCGTTAAGGAAAATGACAACCCCAAGCCTCCTCTAATTCTGGGATGCTATCATTTTTACTTGGAAATTTGAGAATCAGAGGAATTCATGTCGGGATTTTTGATGATAGAGTCAAAGTGAGATGTACAGCATGGAAACAGACCCTTCGGTCCAACCCGTCCATGCCAATCAGATATACTAACCCAATCAAGTCCCACCTGGCAGCACCCAGCCCATATCCCTCCAAACCCTTCCTATTCATATACCCATCCAAATGCCTTTTAAATGTTGTAATTGTACTGGCCTCCACCACTTCCTCTGGCAGCTCATTCCACATACGTTTTCCTCTCAGCCTAAACCTATGCCCTCTAATTCTGGACTCCGTCACCCAGGGAAAAAATACCTTGTCTATTTATCGTATCATACACCTCATGATTTCATAAACCTCTATAAGGTCACCCGTCAGTCTCTGGTGCTCCAGGGAAAACAGCCCCAGCCTGTTCAGCCTCTCCCTATAGCTCAAATCCTCCAACCCTGGCAATATCCTTATAAGTCTTTTCTGAACCATTTCAAGTTTTACAACATCTTTCAGATAGGAAGGAGAACAAAATTGTATGCAAAATTCCAACAGTGGCCTAACCAATGTCCTGTGCAGCTGCAACATGACCTCCCAACTCCTGTACTCAATACTCTGACCAATAAAGGAAAGCATACCAAACGCCTTCTTCACTATCCTATCTACTTGTGGCTCCACTTTCAAGGAGCTGTGAACCTGCACTCCAAGGTCTCTTTGTTCAGCAACACTCCCGACGACCTTACCATTAAGTGTATAAGTCCTGCTAAGATTTGTTTTCCCAAAATGCAGCACCTCACATTTATCTAAATTAAACTCCATCTGTCACTCCACAGCCCATTGGCCCATCTGATCAAGATCCCATTGTAATCTGAGGTAATCTTCTTTGCTGTCCACTTCACCTCTAATTTTGGTGTAATTTGCAAAATTATTAATTATATCTCTTATGCTCACATCCAAATCATTTATATAAATAACGAAAAGTAGTGGACCCAGCACCAGTCCTTGTAGCACTCCACTGGTGACTGGCAGAAGTCTGTGACTTCGTTTTAACCCTAAATGAGATGCTTAGAAACCATTTAATATGTGGGATTAATCATGTAGCTATGCAAAAGTGCCTATTAGCTGAAGCCCAACTGGACTTCAAATGGCCACTACAATTGGCTATGTCTTTGTCACCCTTGTCAGTACAACTGAGCTTGGGGAACACCACTTGAGTGCAGGCAATTGTGCAGCCTCGCTCAGGGCATATCCTGATGAGAGGCATTCTGGGTCACCTCACAGCCAAACCTGAAAACAAAGCCAAGCCTTGGTCGAATGGTCAACATTTTCTTCAGGCCAGTCAGCCATTGTAGTTGCTGCCGGTGTGCGGACTGAAGACAGCAAAAGAGTTCCACTAGACCTAAATTGAGAAAGACCCATTATAGGCCAGTATCCAGGAGATGTCATACCTTGGAGAGTCCATCTGCATCTGGTTTGGAACAGCTAAATTGCTTCCAAATCAGATCCAATCAAAATAAACGTGTAGTTAAATGGTCATCTGATTCTAATGGAGAATGATACCGGCTCAGCTGTATCAGTGATCGCAAAAACAGTTTTTAACAAAATTTGCTCTGGACTCCAATCCTTAAATTTGCACACGACTTTGACTAGGCTGAGAACCTCCACCAGAAACCTTTACAGATTAAGGGTAAACATTGGTTCCAGTCTCTTACGTGAAGTTGCTGATACAGTTACCCTGATTGTACGAAAAGGCTTGGGCCCAAACTTGATGAGGCGACATTGGTTGAGAAAAATTAGTTCAATATTTTTCTAATATAAAATGGCTGCCTGAGTGAAGTCCGAATTAAATACCCAGATGTTTCTTAGAAAGATCTGGGGACTATCAAAGGAGACAAGGCCAACTTGTATGTTCACCGGGAAGCAATGCCATGATTTTGCGAGTGCCACTTGCCTAATGGGCAAGAATCAAGGTAGAAATCAGAAGGCTGGTTAATAAAGGAATCATCAATTTGTGGAATGGGCCACACCAGTCGTACCAATTATGAAGCCTGATGGGACAGTTCACCATTGTGGGGATTTTAAACAAACTGTAAACCACTTTTTGCAACTGGATAAATACCCAACCTCTCACATAGAGGATATATGCATAAAGCTGGCAGGGTGACTGTTCTTCACAAAGCTGGATATGATCCATGCGTACCTCTAATTGAATTTAAATGGGGGTTCTCATAAGGGTTTGTACCAATATATGAGACTGCCATTTGGGATATCATCAGCCTGTGCAATTGTTCAGCGGACAATGGAGAATATTTTACAAGCTCGCCATTTATCTCGAAGACATACTAGTAACAGAGAAAACTAATAAGGAACACTTAGAGAACTTGGATATGGTCCTCAAGCATTTTTCCAAGGCAGGCATGCATCTAAGAAGGGGAAAATGTCTGCTCCAGGCACCCCAGGTGACCTACTTGGGCTACAGAGTTGACAAGACCGGATTACACCTGTTGAAAGGCAAAGTGAGAGCGAGCAAAGGTGCCCTGGCTCCCATGTCTGTTCAGATGCTCAATTCATTTTTTGGGTTGGTAAATTATTATGGCACATTCATACATCCGGCCTACATCTGGGCATCTTTGCTTCAACTCTTAAAAAAGAGTCAGCCTTGGAAATGGTTGCATTCACAAACCCTCGCTTTCAGTGAAGTAATGATCCTCTAAAATGTTGGAGCACAATCATCCCAAGAAAGATTTGGTAGGTGTTGACATGCAATGCCTCCCTGTACAACTTTGGGGTGGCATTAGCTCATAGGTGGCCCAGTGGAGGGTAACATCTAATAGTGGATGCATCCAGGACAATGTAGGGAGTAACTATACCCAGATAGAGAAAGAATGATTGGTGGTCATATTTGGAGTCACAAAGTTCCACCAATACTTTTATGGATGAAAGTTTGTGATAACCATGGACCACAAATCCTGACTTGGTCTGCTTAAAGAGGACAAGGCAGTGCCGCATCAGGAACACCAATGGCGGACACAAGCCTCTGTCAAACAAGAGAGACACTTTACCTCAGAGGACAAAGTTTGGTATAAGAATCACAGAAATGGCCCTGTATGGGCGACTGTCCATGTGGAGTTTGCACATTCTCCCTGTGTCCACGTGGGTTTCCTCCAGTTGCTTTGGTTTCCTCCCACAGTCCAAAGATGTGCAGATTAGATGGATTAGCCATGGGAAATGCAGGGTTATAGGGACAGAGTAGGGGCATGAGCTGCTCTTCAGAGGGTTGATGTGGACTTGATGGGCCGAATGGCCTGTTTCCACACTATAGGGATTGTATTGTATGATACAGCCGTGGCATTCTCCTCAACCAGTAATGCAACTCCTTCACCCCTTTTTACATCCCTCTCTATTATGCCTGAAGCATCTAAACTCTGGAACATCGAGTTGCCGGTCCTGCCCTTTCTCTCAATCAAGTGACTATAACAGCATCATTGTCCACGTACTAAAAACCAAAAACCTAAAGCTGAAACTCTAAGTAGAATATGGTGCAGTGTGCAATAGTGCTAATTCAGAAACTGTGAGGCAATGGCTAAGGTAATAACCCCTTGTGAGGTGATCTAATTCAGTACAGGAATTATTTATAGATGCATTATTGGAACTGAACTGTGGACAGAAACAAACACACATTCAAATTATAGATTGATGATTCTTCTTAATGATTCCTTTTAGATCAATCTGCTTGGTTAAGAAGGATCATTGATCTCATGTGTTTGCCAATAGTGATTAACAGAACAATGTGGAAACCAGAGCATTTTAATCTTGAATTGCCCAAGCAGGCTTTAGCTATTTCCGAGTATGTGATGGGCCATTATTTGCTGTAGCAGGCCATCTAACATGACACTATTATGAGTTAGATGTGCCAAAGCATGTTTACATTACTGAACATTGTGCAGGACAATGTGCGGAAAGTGTGAGCTGATAGCAGCACAGTGAGAGGAACCAGGCAATGGAAACTGTGCGAATAGACAAACAGCTCTGGATCTCCTTCACCATTCTGCGTGAAGGATTGTGAAGTAGGTAGTGCATGAGCAGAGGAGGAAGTATCAATTATAATGCATGAGATCAATATGAAAGCAGACATAACAACAGCAAGCAGAGAAAGATCCCATCAAGGGAATGGGTAAAAAGTGTCAGAAAGGAAAACAACAATTAATTGGAAAAAAAAACATGTTTTGCCCTTTACACTCTTAAATTATCTTACAAGAATTAAAACCTTGAGAAGTGAGAGACCATATTTACAACTGTAATTTTTTATAATCAGTTATGGCTTTGAGAAATTAACATGCATCATATCAGTAATTAGATATTTAGACAGAAATGGACCAGTATTAACTTTATCGAGTAAAGTTAGTCTATTTCCATTTGCAAAGGTTAGCAGTCACCTTTGCAATGTATTTCACCTCAATGTATTTCATTGAGAAGGTGGACAGCAAGATGTCACTTCCATAAAACTAATGGCGGAGTGACACAGCCCAGAGAGCAAATTGTGGATCTTTGAGTTTATCCCCACGCAAGCCAGTCATCTGAAATTTCCATTGTGCTGTGCAAATGTAACAGCAGCATCATTACTGTATCGGTGATGGCTCTGTGGGTAGCACTCTTGCCTCAACATTAAAATGTTGTGGGTTTCAATCTCATCCAAAGATTTGAGCACAAAATCCTGGCTGACAGTAGAGTACTGAGGGACTGATGCACTGCTGCAAGTGTCAGTTTTTAGATTTGATGCTGTACTGAGGCCACACTCGCCCTATCAAGAGGATATAAAAGACCGTGTGACAGTTGCTGCCATATTTCCTACATTACGACAGCAACTGTCTTTTAAAAGTACTTCATTGGCTATAAAGTACTTTGAGGCATCCAAAGGTAATGAAACATGTGAGAGACACAAATCTTTACTTACTCCTTTTCACAGCAAATGCTGGATCTTTAAGGTTATGAAGGGCACATTGTGATCTCTGACGACCATAACTGCAATAAAGAGGATTGGTGATAGTAAGTACATTTTAAAAAGTTAGATTGTGGTGATAAATTTAGGTTAGGGACTGACCAGAGCATGCTCTAATTGTTGCTATGCACCAGGGAGCCTAAACACTGTCAGAATTAAATAGAAAATGCCTAAAAAAAGGGTTGCACCTCAATTTATACAGTGAGCTACAATTAGATCCCCTACAGTGTGGAAACAGGCCCTTTGGCCCAACCAGTCCATACCAACCCTCTGAAGAGTAACCCACCCAGACCCATTTCCCTCTGACTAGTGCACCTAACACTATAGACAATTTAGCATGGCCAATTTACCTAACCTGCACATCTTTGGACTGTGGGAGGAAACCCACCCAGACATGGGGGGAATGTGTAAGGCTAGAATTGAAAGTGGTACCCTACTGCTATGAGGCAACAGTGCTAACCACTAAGCCAAACATGCAGAGCCCTACAGTGGTATTGTGCAATGATCTAAGTAGTTTTGGTGAATCTATTTTGGGTGGCACAGTGGTTAGCACTGCTGCCTCACAGCGCCGGAGACCCAGGTTCAATTCCTGCCTCAGGCGACTGCCTGTGTGGAGTTTGCACATTCTCCCCGTGTCTGCGTGGGTTTCCTCTGGGTGCTCTGGTTTCCTCCCACAGTCCAAAGATGTGCAGGTCAGGTGAATTGGCCATGCTAAATTAACTGTAGTGATAGGTGAAGGGGTAAATGTATGGGTGGATTGCGCTTTGGTGGGTTGGTGTGGACTTGTTGGGCCGAAGGGCCTATTTCTACACTGTAAGTAATCTAATCTAATAACTTTGGTCCCATTGCTAAATCTCATCTCAGCAGTACTACAATACTTGACCACTCAACTTTCTCAATGGGAGAAATTGTGGAATGGCACAAAGCTCTCATAATTCACTGAGCGATTCTGCACTATGAATAAGCTGGAATTACTCCATTATATCCAGAAGAGCCTTGGTCAATGGTGCAAGAATTCACTATGGTGGGGTTTTGGGGTGTGCTTGGGTGGAGTCATGATCAGAAACATCCAGTAATTTGTAATGGGGAGAGAGTGGGTGCAGTGTAGTTGGAGAATTAGTGAATTAGTGTGATCACAGTGGGTAGAATCTGTTTTGGGATGTTGGGTGATCATGGGGTGAGGGGAGTAATATCTGTGCCACACATATGCCAAGGCACAGGGTTTGGGTAGATATGAGCAACGGAGTGTGGTTGAACAAGCCAAGATGAATATAGGGTTGGGGGGCGGGGAGGTGTGTGCTTAGAACATGAGGGAGAGAGGTCAGTGTGCTTTTGTGAAATGGGGAATAGAGCAGTAGGGGTAAGGCATTCTGGATTGCAAACTCAGGGAAGAGTTCAGATGTGTCGAGAAGGGAGACAAATGGTGAAGGTGGGTGGTGTTTACAGGTGTTAGTTTGCTGGATTCAAGGGAAACTTCAGGTATCAGGACCAGTGAAGACCTTAGAAAAATGTAGAGGTCAAAATTTATGTAGAGGAAGAGCAGAAAATGCCATGAAGGTAACTAGGAAAATACCCCCCTATCCTTGGGCCCAGTGAAGCCTTGGAAAACCACATGCAGTTTTTGTCTCTGCATTCAAGAGAGGATGGACAGGTTGTTCAAAAGCGATTCACTCAGCTGATTCCGGTAAAGCCTTATCAAGAATGGCTAAAGAGGTTAGCCATTTGTTCATTAGAGTCTCAATGAATGAGGAATGATCTTATAAATCAAGTGAGATTCTGAGGGATAGGTGTTGAGAAGATGTTTCTACCAGTGGAGAATCTCAAAGTAGTGGTCATAGTTATAGAATAAGGGGAACACTCAATTAAAACTGAGATGTGAAGGAATTTCTTCTCCTGGAGATTAGTCAATGTTTGAAATTCTTCACCCCAGAGAACTGTGGAGGTTAGATCATTGAAAGTATTTAAAGTTTTTGAAACAGGCGAGTTGGGGCTCTGATGAGCTAGCATGAAAGAGGCCTGAGGCAGAGCAGTCACAACTTATTGCATGGCAAGGAAAGGGCTGAATGGCCTATTTCTGCTCCTATTTATCATGCCCTTAAATGGACAACTTTATTTGCCACTAGTAATACTCCACAGCTGGTGAAATCTTAGCCTATGGCGGGAGGAGGCTCAGGCTTTGCAGGAGATCTGGCAGCTTTACCTGTGTGGATTGTTTTCAGACAAGGGAGCAAGACCCTCTCTGTGAATCCCTGCACTGAGAAACCACTACCCAGATTAACACACGCACACACATACACACTTGTTCATCACCCTTGCTGAGGTTCACAGCCCCAGACTTGACTGAGCTCTTTGGTGTGGATAAAATGAAAAATTACATGACTCCAGGTTATAGTCCAACAGGTTTATTTCAAACAACAAGCTTTCAGAGTGTCGCTCCTTCCTCAGGCAGCTAGTAAGAGACACAGAATCTACAAACAAAAGATCAAAGGGTCATACGACTTATGCAAATGTATTGAACACACCTTAATAGCCATTTATCTGTTAGAATAGAGATGCACGTTTTGATTGATTAATATGTAAATCTCAGAATTTCTGCCCCAAGATAATGAGTTTTTATTGTCAGATAAATGGCTATTAGGGTATGTTCAATACATTTGCATAAGTTGTATGACCCTTTGATCTTTTGCTTATAAATTCTGTGTCTGATGTATTCTCTCTCACTAGCTGCCTGAGGAAGGAGCGGCACTCTGAAAGCTTGTTGTTTGAAATAAACCTGTTAGACTATAACCTGTGTCTGATGTATTGACAGACTGTCCACAGACTGTGTGCTTTGGTTGGTGAGACTGCCTATAGTCCCAGTATTGGCCACTACTCCTGGCTGGCACTGTTGCGATTGCATAGCTGCCAGTCATACTAAGACAGGAATTCTGAGCAGGATAAGCGCAGAGGTCTCACCAACTAAAGCACACAGTCTGTCAATGTGGCATCTTATAAATTCCTTCTTTGGAAATAAAACCAATCCGGCTCCAGTTTAAGGCACAGGTGGACTCTAAACAAGGCCTCACACCTAAAGTGCATTGTCTGACCTGAGATGTCACCTCTTTTATTTTTTTTAAATAATATTTTTTTCTTTTTTTTTAACCCCCACACTACCGCCTAACTGCAGTAGTGCTTATTTTTTCCCCAGCACCCATGGTGTGTGTGTGCAGGTGTGAGACACAGTGAAAGACACAAAGTGTACGAATCTTTATTCAATTTCCACCACCAGGAAGATAGGAAAAACACCCGAGTGGCCAGTGACAAGCACTGCCCTTCACACCAAAGGGCAATGCTGTGTGATCAAAACAGTGGAGGGGAGGGTATGTCACCTCTTTTATTTTTATTTTATTTTTTTCTTTTTTCTTTTTATTTTTTTTAATGCTGTGTGATCAAAACAGTGAAGGGGAGGGTAGGGACTAAATCAAAGTAGAGTTGGAGGGAGAAATAATGCACTCCACTCCCTGCGGCACCCACCTCTCCCTGAACAACTCCAGGGTGTTGGTGGACACCGTGTGCTCCTTCTCCAGAGACACCCAGGCTCTAACGTAAATCTCCTGTTTATTTTTTTTTGTTGTTGCTTTTTTTTGTTGTTTTTTTTCCTTTTTTTCTTCTTTTTTTCTTAACCCCCACACTACCGCCTAAGTGCGGTAGTGCTTATTTTTACCCCAGCACCCATGGTGTGTGTGTGCAGGTGTGAGACACAGTGAAAGACACAAAGTGTACGAATCTTTATTCAATTTCCACCACCAGGAAGATAGGAAAAACACCCGAGTGGCCAGTGACAAGCACTGCCCTTCAAACCACAGGGCAATGCTGTGTGAGCAAAACAGTGGAGGGGAGGGTATGTCACCTCTTTTATTTTTTTTTTGTTTTTTTTTAGTGACAAGAATCTCCTGTTTATTTTTTTTTCTTTTTTTAACCCCCCACACTACGCTTATTTTTTTCCCCAGCACTCATGGTGTGTGTGTGTGTAGATGTGAGACACAGTGAAAGACACAAAGTGTACGAATCTTTATTCAATTTCCACCACCAGGAAGATAGGAAAAACACCCGAGTGGCCAGTGACAAGCACTGCCCTTCACACCAAAGGGCAATGCTGTGTGATCAAAACAGTGGAGGGGAGGGTATGTCACCTCTTTTATTTCTTTTTTTTTTTTTTTCTTTTTTACCCCACATTACCGTCTAACTGCGGTAGTGCTTATTTTCTCCCCAGCACCCATGGCTGAATTTCCTATATTTTTTTTCCCCCTTCCCCACACTACCGCCTAACTGCGGTAGTGCTTATTTTTACCCCAGCACCCATGGTGTGTGTGTGCAGGTGTGAGACACAGTGAAAGACACAAAGTGCACGAATCTTTATTCAATTTCCACCACCAGGAAGATAGGAAAAACACCCGAGTGGCCAGTGACAAGCACTGCCCCTCAAACCACAGGGCAATGCTGTGTGAGCAAAACAGTGAAGGGGAGGGTATGTCACCTCTTTTATTTTTTTTTATTTTTATTTTTTTTTATTTTTTTTATTTTTTTTTATGGTGTGTGGGTGTAGATGTGAGACACAGTGAAAGGACACAAAGTGCACAAATTTTTATTCAATTTCCACCACCAGGAAGATATGAAAAACACCCGAGTGGCCAGTGACAAGCACTGCCCTTCAAACCACAGGGCAATGCTGTGTGATCAAAACAGTGAAGGGGAGGGTATGTCACCTCTTTTATTTTTTTTTTATTTTTATTTTTTTTAATTTTTTTAATTTTTTTTTATGGTGTGTGGGTGTAGATGTGAGACACAGTGAAAGGACACAAAGTGCACAAATTTTTATTCAATTTCCACCACCAGGAAGATATGAAAAACACCCGAGTGGCCAGTGACAAGCACTGCCCTTCAAACCACAGGGCAATGCTGTGTGATCAAAACAGTGAAGGGGAGGGTATGTCACCTCTTTTATTTTATTTTTTTTTTCTTTTCTTACCCGGACTCTAGAGTTGAGTTTATTTTTTTTTTTTTTTTGCTTTTTTTGGTTTTTTTAGTGCTTATTTTTATTCCCCAGCACCCATAGTGTGTGTGTGTGCAGGTGTGAGACACAGTGAAAAGACACAAAGTGCACGAATCTTTATTCAATTTCCACCACCAGGAAGATAGGAAAAACACCCGAGTGGCCAGTGACAAGCACTGCCCTTCAAACCACAGGGCAATGCTGTGTGAGCAAAACAGTGAAGGGGAGGGTATGTCACCTCTTTTATTTTTTTTCTTTTTTCTTTTTTTTCCTTTTTTTTTTAACCCCCACACTACCGCCTAAGTGCGTTGTGCTTATTTTTATTCCCCAGCACCCATAGTGTGTGTGTGTGCAGGTGTGAGACACAGTGAAAAGACACAAAGTGCACGAATCTTTATTCAATTTCCACCACCAGGAAGATAGGAAAAACACCCGAGTGGCCAGTGACAAGCACTGCCCCTCAAACCACAGGGCAATGCTGTGTGAGCAAAACAGTGAAGGGGAGGGTATGTCACCTCTTTTATTTTTTTTTATTTTTATTTTTTTTTATTTTTTTTATTTTTTTTTATGGTGTGTGGGTGTAGATGTGAGACACAGTGAAAGGACACAAAGTGCACAAATTTTTATTCAATTTCCACCACCAGGAAGATATGAAAAACACCCGAGTGGCCAGTGACAAGCACTGCCCTTCAAACCACAGGGCAATGCTGTGTGATCAAAACAGTGAAGGGGAGGGTATGTCACCTCTTTTATTTTTTTTTATTTTTATTTTTTTTAATTTTTTTAATTTTTTTTTATGGTGTGTGGGTGTAGATGTGAGACACAGTGAAAGGACACAAAGTGCACAAATTTTTATTCAATTTCCACCACCAGGAAGATATGAAAAACACCCGAGTGGCCAGTGACAAGCACTGCCCTTCAAACCACAGGGCAATGCTGTGTGATCAAAACAGTGAAGGGGAGGGTATGTCACCTCTTTTATTTTATTTTTTTTTTCTTTTCTTACCCGGACTCTAGAGTTGAGTTTATTTTTTTTTTTTTTTTGCTTTTTTTGGTTTTTTTAGTGCTTATTTTTATTCCCCAGCACCCATAGTGTGTGTGTGTGCAGGTGTGAGACACAGTGAAAAGACACAAAGTGCACGAATCTTTATTCAATTTCCACCACCAGGAAGATAGGAAAAACACCCGAGTGGCCAGTGACAAGCACTGCCCTTCAAACCACAGGGCAATGCTGTGTGAGCAAAACAGTGAAGGGGAGGGTATGTCACCTCTTTTATTTTTTTTCTTTTTTCTTTTTTTTCCTTTTTTTTTAACCCCCACACTACCGCCTAAGTGCGTTGTGCTTATTTTTATTCCCCAGCACCCATAGTGTGTGTGTGTGCAGGTGTGAGACACAGTGAAAAGACACAAAGTGCATGAATCTTTATTCAATTTCCACCACCAGGAAGATAGGAAAAACACCCGAGTGGCCAGTGACAAGCACTGCCCTTCAAACCACAGGGCAATGCTGTGTGAGCAAAACAGTGAAGGGGAGGGTATGTCACCTCTTTTATTTTTATTTTTTTTTCTTTTTTCTTTTTTTTCTTTTCTCTTTTTTTTTCTTTTTTTTTTACTTGTTTTTTTTTTTAACCCCCACACTACCGCCTAACTGCGGTAGAGCTTATTTTTTCCCCAGCACCCATGGTGTGTGTGTGCAGGTGTGAAACAAAGTGAAAGACACAAAGTGCACAAATCTTTATTCAATTTCCACCACCAGGAAGATAGGAAAAACACCCGAGTGGCCAGTGACAAGCACTGCCCTTCAAACCACAGGGCAATGCTGTGTGAGCAAAACAGTGAAGGGGAGGGTATGTCACCTCTTTTATTCTTTTTTTTCTTATATATGAAAAACACCCGAGTGGCCAGTGACAAGCACTGCCCTTAATTCCCTGTTCATTTTTTTTTTTGTTTTTTTTTTCTTAACCCCCACACTACCACCTAAGTGCGGTAGTGCTTATTTTTTTTTCCAGCACCCATGGTGTGTGTGTGTAGATGTGAGACACAGTGAAAAGACACAAAGTGCACGAATCTTTGTGTGGGCGGCACGGTGGCACAGTGGTTAGCACTGCTGCCTCACAGCGCCTGAGACCCGGGTTCAATTCCCGCCTCAGGCGACTGACTGTGTGGAGTTTGCACATTCTCCCCGTGTCTGCGTGGGTTTCCTCCGGGTGCTCCGGTTTCCTCCCACAGTCCAAAGATGTGCAGGTCAGGTGAATTGGCCATGCTAAATTGCCTGTAGTGTTAGGTAAGGGGTAAATGTAGATGTAGGGGTATGGGTGGGTTACGCTTCGGCGGGGCGGTGTGGACTTGTTGGGCCGAAGGGCCTGTTTCCACATTGTAAGTAATCTAATCTAATCTAAATTTCCACCACCAGGAAGATAGGAAAAACACCTGAGTGGCCAGTGACAAGCACTGCCCTTCAAACCACAGGGCAATGCTGTGTGAGCAAAACAGTGAAGGGGAGGGTATGTCACCTCTTTTATTTATTTTTTTTTAATCTTTTTTTTTTATTTTTCTTTTTTTTCTTTTTTTTTTGAAGATATGAAAAACACCTGAGTGGCCAGTGACAAGCACTGCCCTTCAAACCACAGGGCAATGCTGTGTGAGCAAAACAGTGAAGGGGAGGGTATGTCACCTCTTTTATTTTTTCTTTCTTTTTTTTTTCTTTTTTTTTCTTTTTTTTTCTTCTTCTTTTCTTTTCTGCAGGGTGTTGGTGGACACCACGTGCTCATTCTCCAGTTTATTTTTTTTTTCTCTTCTTTTTTTTTGTGCGGTAGTGCTTATTTTTTTCCCCCAGCACCCATGGCGTGTGTGTGCGTAGATGTGAGACACAGTGAAAGACACAAAGTGCACGAATCTTTATTCAGTTTCCACCACCAGGAAGATATGAAAAACACCCGAGTGGCCAGTGACAAGCACTGCCCTTCAAAGCACAGGGCAATGCTGTGTGAGCAAAACAGTGAAGGGGAGGGTATGTCACCTATTTTATTTTTTTTTAATTTTTTTTTTCTGCTTATTTTTATCCCCTGCACCCATGGTGTGTGTGTGCAGGTGTGAGACACAGTGAAAAGACACAAAGTGCACGAATCTTTATTCAATTTCTACCACCAGGAAGATAGGAAAGACACCCGAGTGGCCAGTGACAAGCACTGCCCTTCAAACCACAGGGCAATGCTGTGTGATCAAAACAGTGAAGGGGAGGGTATGTCACCTCTTTTTTTTTTTTTTCTTTTCTTTTTTTTTCTATCCCCACACTACCGCCTAAGTGCGGTAGTGCTTATTTTTTTTATGTCACCTCTTTTATTTTTTTTTATCTCCTGTTAATTTTTTTTTTTTTATATTTAACCCCCACACTACCGCCTAAGTGCGGTAGTGCTTATTTTTATTCCCCAGCACCCATAGTGTGTGTGTGTGCAGGTGTGAGACAGAGTGAAAAGACACAAAGTGCACGAATCTTTATTCAATTTCCACCACCAGGAAGATAGGAAAGACACCCGAGTGGCCAGTGACAAGCACTGCCCTTCAAACCACAGGGCAATGCTGTGTGATCAAAACAGTGAAGGGGAGGGTATGTCACCTCTTTTTTTTTTTCTTTTCTTTTTTTTTCTATCCCCACACTACCGCCTAAGTGCGGTAGTGCTTATTTTTTTTATGTCACCTCTTTTATTTTTTTTATTTTTTATTTTTTTGAAGCCTGTTTATATTTTTTTTTTCTTTTTTTTTTCTTATATTTAACCCCCACACTACCGCCTAAGTGCGGTAGTGTTTATTTTTATTCCCCAGCACCCATAGTGTGTGTGTGTGCAGGTGTGAGACACAGTGAAAGGACACAAAGTGCACGAATCTTTATTCAATTTCCACCACCAGGAAGATAGGAAAGACACCCGAGTGGCCAGTGACAAGCACTGCCCTTCAAACCACAGGGCAATGCTGTGTGATCAAAACAGTGAAGGGGAGGGTATGTCACCTCTTTTTTTTTTTCTTTTCTTTTTTTTTCTATCCCCACACTACCGCCTAAGTGCGGTAGTGCTTATTTTTTTTATGTCACCTCTTTTTTTTTTTCTTTTTTTTTCTCTTTTTTTTTTTCTTTTTTTTTTCGTATATTTAACCCCCACACTACCGCCTAAGTGCGGTAGTGCTTATTTTTATTCCCCAGCACCCATGGTGTGTGTGTGTAGGTGTGAGACACAGTGAAAAGACACAAAGTGCACGAATCTTTATTCAATTTCCACCACCAGGAAGATAGGAAAGACACCCGAGTGGCCAGTGACAAGCACTGCCCTTCAAACCACAGGGCAATGCTGTGTGATCAAAACAGTGAAGGGGAGGGTATGTCACCTCTTTTTTTTTTTCTTTTCTTTTTTTTTCTATCCCCACACTACCGCCTAAGTGCGGTAGTGCTTATTTTTTTTATGTCACCTCTTTTACCTCTTTTTTTCTTTTTTTTTTTTTTTTTTTTAAATTAACCCCCACACTACCGCCTAAGTGCGGTAGTGCTTATTTTTTCCCCAGCACCCATGGTGTGTGTGTGCAGGTGTGAGACACAGTGAAAGACACAAAGTGCACGAATCTTTATTCAATTTCCACCACCAGGAAGATAGGAAAGACACCCGAGTGGCCAGTGACAAGCACTGCCCTTCAAACCACAGGGCAATGCTGTGTGATCAAAACAGTGAAGGGGAGGGTATGTCACCTCTTTTTTTTTTTCTTTTCTTTTTTTTTCTATCCCCACACTACCGCCTAAGTGCGGTAGTGCTTATTTTTTTTATGTCACCTCTTTTATACTGATAAAACCTCATTATCTTGGGGCAGTCACTTGAAAGAAATTCTGAGATTTACATATTAATCAATCGAAACGTGCATCTCTATTCTAACAGATAAATGGCTATTAGGGTGTGTTCAATACATTTGCATTAAAGTCGTGTGGGACTGATGATTATTACCATGAGTGGCCACCGATTCCTGACCTTTAAGCTTGGGAAGGCAGGGACCTAAGCAGCTCATAATGTATACAATATTGACTGCAGCAATCAATTTCCCAACATTAGTGTGTGCACATCACTGAACTGTCGGGAATAGGTGACAAAAAGTCCTCTTTCATGAAAGAGTGCACCTGCTTTAGATTTGTTCCAAATGCAGAGATTAGCTGTGCAAACTAAATAATAGCTTAAGACCAGCCTGGAAATGGTTTGCTCATACCTATAAGCAATAGATAGTGCCTTAAAGGAATGACCCTGCAGCAGGGAAAACATTCAGTTTAATTGCACTTGATGAGAAAAATATTTTTTTTTAACTGGCTGAGCAAGCATTCCCTAACAATGAACAATATCATTAACAAAATGGGCTTGGAGCAGACTTCCCAGGGTAATCAAAGGGTTACAAAACACAACCCTACAATTCATCATTATGTGTTTGTGATGTATGTCACTTCCTGTTGCACTGTCAGCATCTTTTCATTTTAAGTTTGTCTTTTAAGCAAACAAGTGCCATCACTAGAGAACAGATTTGTTTAATCAGCACCTTGACTGTAATTTAATCCAATCAAATACTCTGCTCCTTCCTCAACATTAACTAAAGTTTTTCAGTAATCTGCGTCAGCTGAAGGAACCAGCCTCCAAGCCAACACTTCCTGCATTTCTAACACCTTGGATTGCAACAAAAAAAAACAAAATTGCATACTTTTCGAATGGTCTGTATAACAACCTTATCCAACACAAGAAGTTTGCAAGTAAGTTCAGAAGTATTAGAAGAATAATTACCTTCAGTAGCTCATGTACAGTGCTTGTATTTTCAGCTCTAAGCCAGAAGATTGCACAGTTGAGTTCTACTCCAGAAACATGGGCAAGTATTCAGACATGACACTTGGGTACAGTCCTGGTGGAGTGCTGCATTGTTGGAGATACTGTGTTTCAGGTGATAGGTCAAACTAAGGTACCATCAAATCCGATAGCACTAATTTGAAGAGCAAGGAAGTTCACCTGGTGTCTAGGGCTGTGCATTTACATATTGCTGCATGAACAAAAATTTACATTTATATAGCCTCCTTAATGTAATAATGTGCCCACTGAGTGTTATCAAATAAACTTTTAATATTAGTCACATATAGAGATGCCAGGGTGGATGAGCAGAAGTCTAGTCAAAGAAGTAAGTTTTAAAGAAAACTATAAAGGAGATTTAAGGACAAAATTCCTGGACTTAGGGCCTGGAGCAGAGGAAATTGAGGATACCCAAGAAGCTAGAATCTGAGTCCATTCATTTCTCAAAAGAGAACAACATTGACTTCTTGAAACTATCCCTCTGATTGAAGTTCCTCATTCCGAGAATCATTTTTGCAAATCTTCTCTGCACCCTATGCAAAGCCTTTGTGTCCTTCATAAAGGTGGCGCTCAGAGTTGGACACAATACTTCAGATGAATTTATTCCTTTTGTATTTTATGGCTTATTGTATAAACATCTGAGTCCTGCTTGACTTTTTAACCACATTCCCAATCCCATATATCTCAGGTGTCTCTTACTGCACCCCTGTTAGAATTGTACCTTTTAGTATATGTTGACGTTATTCCTTCTTCCTACTGTGATGTGAGTGGATGGTGAGATACATAAGCGATTAGAGATGGCCCTTCTCTATGGTTAACACAATGGGGGTAGAAAGGCAATATGAGATAGCAACACAGAGAATGTGGCCAAGAAGATGGGTTTTTAGATTCCCTACCGTATGGAAACAGGCCCTTCAGCCCAACAAGTCCAAACCGACCCTTAGAAGAGTAATCCATCCAGACCCATTCCCCTGACTAATGCACCTAACAATACGGGCAATTTAACATTGCCAATTCACCTGACCCGCGCATCTTTGGATAGTGGGAGGAAACACAAACAGTGGCCTGAGGTGGGAATCAAACCCAGGTCCCTGGCACTGTGAGGCAGCAGTGCTAATGATTGAGCCACTGTGCTGCCCAAGCAATTTACATTTGGTCGATAAGTTAATAATAAAAGAGCGATATGGGAACATAGAAGAATAATGAAATGGAGGTAGAATTCTGCAAGTCACTCAGTTCAGGGGATGATGGAGGAAATAAAATAGTGTAGATATCTTGGTGAGAAACTGAGCATGGTAACTGGGTGGACTGAAGAGAACAAGAATATGACAAAAGAGAGAGAGATGAAATGAGTTGAGCTGCTCAAAGAAGGAGATAGTGCCCAAGCACAGGATACACATGTGAAAGCATGATTCAGTAATATGGCCACATCATCCTACAGTGCTCTGGGTGGGATGGGCAGGAGAATGTAAAGGCAGATGGGAAAGGTGTCATCAGCCCTGAGCTAAATTTCCATCAATGTTATCATACTGATGCAATCATCCATTGCTCATGATTAGCAAAGTCTTTCTTAACAAGTGAGCGTGCAGATTACCTGCTCAGGTATGGCACCGCTGTTCGTAACCCTGGTAAATGACCATTTTTCTACAATCCAGATGAACTTTGGTGGTTGTAAATTGTTTAAGAACACCCTGAAGTTGTGAAACGTGTAACAGTATCTACATTCTGTTTACTTTCTTTATTACATTGTCCAGGCTTTGAAGTTAAAGAAAAAGAAACCAACCTGAGAAGTTGGTGTAATTGATAAGCTCTTGTACATTTAAATGTTTCATTGTGGAACATTGATCATTAAACGTCTTTTCTGAACAAAAAAAAATGATCAAAAGAAGTGCTCTCAACCATGAGGTATAATGGACATTGGAAGCTGATATTAATCTATTACAGTCACCAATGGGCATCAACACTCAGATACACCTATAAAAACTGGGCATACCTCCCTACAATCAAACAGCTGCTGATGAAGAGAGTCACTGGTCAAACTTTACTGAACCATGTATTGTAGAAATTTTATACAGAAACCTTGAGCTAAATAAATAAGTCGTCCCATTAAACCAGCTCAGCCTTCTGCATGGGACCGACCTTATTTAGGCAGACCTGTTTTGGAATACCGATAAAGTCTTTACCTGGCAGATTGCTATTGGATGTTGACTGTTCTATGCAAATACCAAGTAAGCAGCACCATGACATAGCAGTTTAAAAAGTTTTGTAATTCCCATTATGTTTTAGGTTTCCATTTATAAGCAATTATCAATGTTACATCTTGGAATCGTTCCAATATTTTGTAGCTCCAGTTTATTTGAAGTTTGAAAGTAAAAAAAAACACATCAGAATGGCTTGTAATCCCAATATTCTGTCACTAGATATCAGTAGCACTCTTTGTAATGACTGTACCACTGAAAGTTTTGCTGATCAATTTATCTACTGTACAGAATGCATTTATGACTATGTGTGTGTATATTATATATATGATATATATAGATATTTTTAATGAATAAAGTATATTTTGAAATTAAAAAATCTTATCCATGAGCAATAAAGAATCCAGTTGTTTGCTGAATAAACATTTTGATCGTAATATGATCAATATGGGAGTAAAATATAAATCCACTTGTCAAGAACGCATTTCGGATTTCATTGCATTTCGTGAACAAAAGAAATTTCTGTTCCTTCTCCTTCTAGTCTTCAAAATCATCAACAATACTAGAAACTTGTATTCTGCAATTAGCCGCTACAAAATGACAATTACTGTATTCGATTTAAGCAAGACCTGTATGTAAATCTTAAAAGCATGAACATTCCTGCGTCTGCAATGACCAAGTTGTAACATAAGGAATACCAATGATATAACTATGGAGTTCTATCACATATATATTGGGAGGTGTTATGCTGTAACATTGGTAAAACTACAGGTTGCTCTGCTATAATGTGCAGTTGTGTTCCTTGCGACCTCACATTACAGAAAATCACGCAGCGGAAGATCACTAATAAAAATTCGTTATACCTGTTCAGTAGAAAGTTGTGTTATCCAAACCACATCCACAATTTGTCAATCACCTTATAGCCAATTTGCTTTGGCAAAACACGTATTTTTGCAGAATGACCTGTATCAACACTGGCCCCTGTAATATGAATGTGCTAACCACTTTGAGTCTCTGCAAATACAGAATCAAGTGTTGAGATTTAGAGTTGCTGACGGAGATATCCTGCTCCTCTCTCGGGTGTTCTGTTGTGGTCATTGCTGATCGCCACAACCTTGAAACTGATGTCTTGATGTGAACTTGCCATATTTACCCATTTCTTCCAACTAAAGAAGGTCGAAGTGTTAGCGTTTGTGCATTAAGAAGGAAGTAGGATTACAATAGTTCAATATATGGCTATTACTTGTGAAAAAACTCTGGCTCTGAGAAAATAATTTCATTACTGTGGAGTTTTATTCCCTCAGAAGAAAATCTCTGTTCCAGACATTTTTTTAAAATTAGATGTCTCTTCTCTTATGTCCCATTCTTTATTTTGCTTCTTACGGATGGGTTAGTTGTAATTTAACTTCCCTGCTTCTTATATTATTCATTTGCAGTCTGTGTGGCTCAGTGAAAATATTTCATTCTGATTCTGTTATTCAATCATGAATTGAGGGGGTTGCTCGCTGGGCTACTGTCCATTGTTGCTCTTATGGAGGTGGTAGTGAGCTGCCTTCTGGAACTGTTGTAGTCTATGTGCTGCAGTTTGACACACAAGGGAGAGAATTCCTGAATTTTGACTCAGTATCAATGATGGAACGATGATGCATTTCCAAATCAGGATGGTGAGTGACTTGGAGGAGAACTTGCAGGTGATGGTGTTCCCAAGTATCTGCTGCCCTTGTCCTCGGTGGCATTGATCATAGGTTTGGAAAGTGCAGTCTAAGGAGCCTTGGTGAATTTCTGACATGTCTCTTGCACATAGTACACACTGCTGCTACTGTGTCCGTGGTGGTGGGAGTGGATGCTTGTGAATGTGATGACAGTCCAGTTGGCTGCTTTGTTCTAATGGTGTGAAGTTTCCTGACCATTGTTGGAACAGCACTCATCCAGGCCTGTGGGGATTATTCCATCACACTCCTGACTTGTGCCTTGTAGATGGTACAATTCTAACGGGGGTGCAGTAAGAGACACCTGAGATATATGGGATTGGGAATGTGGTTAAAAAGTCAAGCAGGACTCAGAGCCATACAATAAGCCATAAAGTACAAAAGGAATAAATTCATCTGCAGTATTGTGTTCAACTCTGCGCGCCACCTTTATGAAGGACATGAAGTCAAGTGGCATTTACTGGCAGTGTGCCCGACAACTCAGTCTCCCAGCTGAGCGGCTCAGTGCTTGGCAAGGGGCAGCCAATGTTTCTGGGTGAATCAAGAGACCTGGCCACCCTGGAGACTTGGCAGCCCAGGAGGTGGACAGTGCTGAAGCAGGTCAGTGTCCAATGTACTGTCAACATGAACAAACTGCTGAGTACTACCACAGGAAGCCAGTGCCGCTACATTTCAAATAATAATGACAGGACTCAAAGGTTAGATCCCGCTCACTCTCTCTCACTCTCTCTCTCCCTATCTCTCTCAATACTGATGTTGACCTTCTCACAGTTTATCTCACTGCTAATAGCATTGATGTGCAACAAGAGAATACCTGACGTCATCACAGAGGTTCTCACTGTGCTGCCATGGAACACACACTGTCCACCTCAATCTCCATCTCACTGTCCACCTCTGTCACTAACTCACCGCCCACCTCAGTCTCGATATCAATGCCCACCTCGGTCTCTATCGCACTGTCCTTCTCAGTCTCTATCGCATTGTGCACCTCAGTCTCTATCTCACTGTCCACCTCAGTCACAATTGCACTGTTCATCTCAGTCTCTATCGCACTGCCCAACTCAGTCTCTATCTCACTGCCCACCTCAGTCACTATCTCACTGTCCACCTCAGTCTCTATCTCACTGTCCACCTCAGATACTATTGAACAGTCTACCTCAGTCTCAATCTCACGGTATACCTCAGTCACTATCTCATTGTCCAACTCAGTCACTAACTTACTGTCCACCTCAGTCACTATCACACTGTCCACCTCAGTCACTTTCTCACTGCAAACCTCAATCACTAACTCACTGTCCGCATCAGTCACTACCTTACTTCCCACCTCAGTCTATATCTCACTATCCACCTCAGTCACTATCGCACGGTACACCTCAGTCTCTCCCTCACTGCCCACCTCAGTTTCTATCGCACTGTCCACCTCAGTCACTATCACACGGTACACCTCAGTCAATATCTCAGTGCCCACCTCAGTTTCTATCGCACTGTCCACCTCAGTCACTATCGCACGGTACACCTCAGTCTCTCCCTCACTGCCCACCTCAGTTTCTATCGCACTGTCCACCTCAGTCACTATCGCACGGTATACCTCAGTCAATATCTCAGTGCCCACCTCAGTTTCTATCGCACTGTCCACCTCAGTCACTATCGCACGGTACACCTCAGACACTATCTCACTGTCCACCTCAGTCTCTATCTCACTGTCCACCTCAGTCTCTATCTCACGGCCCACCTCAGTCTCTATCTCACTGCCCAACTCAGTCTCTATCTCACTGCCCACCTCAGTCTCTATTTCGCTGTACAACTCAGTCTCTATCTCACAGTCCAACTCAGTCTCTATCTCACTGCCCACCTCAGTCTCTATTTCGCTGTACAACTCAGTCTCTATCTCACAGTCCAACTCAGTCACTATCTCACTACCCACATCACTCTCTACTTCATTGACCACCTCAGTCTTTATCTCACTATCCACCACAGTCGCTAAAGCTCTGTTGACCACACTCTTTATCTCACTGCCCACCTCCGTCTCTATTGTACAGCCCAGCTCAGTCACTATCTCACTGTTCACCTCACACTTTATCCCACTGTCCACCTTAACCTCTATCTCACTGCCCATCTCAGTTTCTATCTCGCTGTCCAATTCTGTCTCTATCTCACTGCCAACCTCAGTCTCTATCTCACTGTCCACCTCAGTCACTATCTTACTGCCGACTTCAGTCACTATCTCACCGTCAACCTCAGTCCCTATCTCATTGTCCACCTCAGTCATTTTCTCACTGTCCACCTCAGTCACTATCTCACTGACAACTTCAGTCACTATCTCACCGTCCACCTCACTTTTTATCTCACTGTCAACCTCAGTCTCTATCTCAATGTCCACCTCAGTCATTTTCTCACTGTCCACCTCAGTTGCTATCTCATTGCCCACCTCAGTCTCTATTCACTATCCACCTCAGTGTCTATCTCCCTGTTCACATCAGTCTCTATCTCACTGCTCAACTCAGTCTCTATCACACTGCCCACCTCAGTCTCTATCTCACTGCCCACCTCAGTCACTATCTCACTGCCCAACTGAGTCACTATCTTATTGCCCACCTCAGTCACTATTGCACTGTCCACCTCAGTCACTATCTCACTGCAAACCTCAATCACTAACTCACTGTCCTCATCAGTCACTACCTTACTTCCCACCTCAGTCTATATCTCACTATCCACCTCAGTCACTATCGCACGGTACACCTCAGTCTCTCCCTCACTGCCCACCTCAGTCTCTATCTCACTGTCCACCTCAGTCACTATGTCACTGCCCACCTCAGTCAATATCTCGATGCCCACCTCTGTCACTAATTCACTGTCCAGCTCAGTCACAATCTCACTGCCCACCTCAGTCACTATCTCACTGCCCATATCAGTCTATATCTCGATGCCCACCTCTGTCACTAATTCACTGTCCAGCTCAGTCACAATCTCACTGCCCACCTCAGTCACTTTCTCACTGCCCATATCAGTCTATATCTCGATGCCCACCTCTGTCACTAATTCACTGTCCAGCTCAGTCACAATCTCACTGCCCACCTCAGTCACTATCTCACTGCCCATATCAGTCTATATCTCACTATCCGCCTCAGTCACTATCTCAGTGCCCACCTCAGTTTCTATCTCACTATTCACCTCAGTCACTATCGCACGGTATACCTCAGTCACTATCTCAGTGCCCACCTCAGTTTCTATCGCACTGTCCACCTCAGTCACTAACTCACTGTCCACCTCAGACACTATCACACTGCCTACCTCAGTCACTATCGCACTGCACACCTCAGTCACTATCTCACTGCTCATCTCAGTCACTCTCTCACTGTCCATCTTAGTCACGATCTCACTGTCCACCTCAGTCTGTAACTCACTAACCACCTCAGTCACTATCTCACTGCTCATCTCAGTCACTCTCTCACTGTCCATCTTAGTCACTATCTCACTGTCCACCTCAGTCTCTATCCCACTGTCCACCTCAGTCACTATCTCACTGCCCACCGCTGTCTCTGTCTCACTGTCCATCTCAGTCTCTATTTCACTGCCCACCTCAGTCACTATCTCACTGCCCACCTCAGTCTCCATCTCACTGTCCACCTCAGTCACTATCTCACTGTCCACCTCAGTCTCTATCTCGCTGTCCAACTCAGACTCTATCTCACTGTCCGCCTCAGTCTCTATCTCACTGCCCACCTCAGTCTCTATCTCGCTGTCCAACTCAGACTCTATCTCACTGTCCACCTCAGTCACTATCTCATTGACCACCTCAGTCACTATCTCACTACCCACATCACTCTCGACTTCATTGACCACCTCAGTCTTTGTCTCACTATCCACCACAGTCGCTAAAGCACTGTTGACCACACTCTTTATCTCACTGCCCACCTCCGTCTCTATTGTACAGCCCAGCTCAGTCACTATCTCACTGTCCACCTCACACTTTATCCCACTGTCCACCTTAGCCTCTATCTCACTGCCCATCTCAGTCTCTATCTCGCTGTCCAATTCTGTCTCTATCTCACTGCCGACCTTAGTCTCTATCTCACTGTCCACCTCAGTCACTATCTCACTGACAACTTCAGTCACTATCTCACCGTCCACCTCACTTTTTATCTCACTGTCAACCTCAGTCTCTATCTCAATGTCCACCTCAGTCATTTTCTCACTGTCCACCTCAGTTGCTATCTCATTGCCCACCTCAGTCTCTATTCACTATCCACCTCAGTGTCTATTTCCCTGTCCCCCTCAGTCACTATCTCACTGTTCAACTAAGTCTCTATCTCACTGCCCACCTCAGTCTCTATCTCAGTGCCCAACTGAGTCACTATATTATTGCCCACTTCAGTCACTATTGCACTGTCCACCTCAGTCACTATCTCACTGCCCAGCTCTGTCTCTATCTCACTCCCCACCTCAGTCACTATCTCAGTGCCCACCTCAGTCACTATCTCACTGCCCACCTCAGTCACTATCTCATTGCCCACCTCAGTCACTATCTTACTGCCCACCTTAGTCACTGTCTCACAGCCCACCTCAGTCACTATCTCACTGCCCAACTCAGTCTCTATCTCGCTGTCCACCTCAGTCTCTATCTCACAGCCCACCTCAGTCTCTATCTTACTATCCACCTCAGTCACTATCTCACTGCCCACCTCATTCTCTATCTCACTCTCTACCTCAGTCACGATCTCACTGCCCAACCTCAGTCTCTATCTCACGGCCCACCTCAGTCACTATGTCACTGCCCACCTCAGTCACTATCAGACTGCCCACCCCTGTCTCTGTCTCACTGCCCACCTCAGTCTCTATCTCACTGTCCACCTCAGTCACAATCTCACTGCCCACCTCAGTCACTATCTCACTGCCCACATCAGTCTATATCTCACTATCCACCTCAGTCACTATCGCACGGCATACCTCAGTCACTATCTCAGTGCCCACCTCAGTTTCTATCGCACTGTCCACCTCAGTCACTAACTCACTGCCCACCTCAGACACTATCTCACTGCCTACCTCAGTCACTATCGCACTGCCCACCTCAGTCACTATCTCACTGCTCATCTCAGTCACTCTCTCACTGTCCATCTTAGTCACGATCTCACTGTCCACCTCAGTCTCTATCTCACTATCGACCTCAGTCACTATCTCACTGCCCACCTCAGTCACTATGTTACTGCCCACCTCCGTCACTAATTCACTGTCCACCTCAGTCTCGCTCTCACTGTCCACCTCAGTCTCATTCCACAGTCCACCTCATTCACTATCTCACTATCCACCTCAGTCTCTATCTCGCTGTCCAGCTCAGTCTCAATCTCACTGCCCACCTCAGTCACTATCTCATTGCCCACCTCAGTCACTATCTTATTGCCCACCTCAGTCACTATCTTATTGCCCACCTCAGTCACTGTCTCACTGCCCACCTCTGACACTATCTCACTGCCCAACTCCGTCTCTATCTCACTGCCCACCTCAGTCAGTATCTCAATGTTCCCCTCAGTCACAATCTCACTACCCACCTCAGTGTATATCTCACTGTCCAACTCAGTCACTATCGCACTGTCCACCTAAGTCACTATATCAGTGCCCACCTCAGTCTCTACCTCACTGTCCATCTCAGTCTCTATCTCACGGCCCACCTCGGTCACTATGTCACTGTCCACCTCAGTCACTATCAGACTGCCCACCCCAGTCGCTGTCTCACTGCCCACCTCAGTCACAATCACACTGTCCACCTCAGTCTCTATCTCACTGCCCACCTCAGTCTCTATCTCACTGTCCACCTCAGTCACCATCTCATTGACCACCTCATTCTCTATGTCACTGTCCACCTCAGTCGCTATCTCACTGTCCACCTCAGTCACTAAATCACTGCCCACCTCAGTCACTATCTCATTGCCCACCTCAGTCACGATCTCACTGCCCAACTCTGTCACTGTCTCACTGCCCACCTCAGTCTCTATCTCACTGCCCAATCTGTCACTGTCTCACTGCCCACATCAGTCTCTATCTCACTGTCCCCCTCAGTCTCTATCTCATTGACCACCTCAGTCACTATCTCACTGTCCACCTCAGTCTCTATCTCACGCCCCACCTCAGTCACTATCTCACTGTCCACCTCAGTCTCTATCTCACGGCCCACCTCAGTCACAAACACACTGTCCACCTCAGTCACTATCTCACTGCCCACCTTAGTCTCTATCTCACTGTTCACCTCAGTCACTATCTCACTGCCCACCTCAGTCACTATCTCATTGCCCACCTCAGTCACTATCTTATTGCCCACCTCAGTCACTATCTCACTGCCCACCTCATACACTATCTCACTGCCCAACTCTGTCTCTATCTCACTGCCCACCTCAGTCAGTATCTCAATGTTCCCCTCAGTCACAATCTCACGACCCACCTCAGTGTATATCTCACTGTCCACCTCAGTCACCATCTCACTGTCCATCACAGTCACGATCTCACTGCCCACCCTCAGTCTCTGTCTCACTGCCCACCTCTGTCTCTATCTCACTGCCCACCTCAGTCTCTATCTCATTGCCCACCTCAGTCTCTATCTCATTGCCCACCTTAATCTCTATCTCACTGCCCACCTCAGTCACTATCTCAGTGCCCACCTCAGTCTCTATCTCATTGCCCACCTCATTCTCTATCTCGCTGTACACCTCAGTCACTATCTCACTGCTCACCTCAGTCTCTATCTCACTGCCCATCTCAGTCTCTATCACACTGTCCACCTCAGTCACTATCTCATTGTTCATCTCAGTTACTATCACACTGCCCACCTCAGTCACTATCTCACTGCCCACCTCAGTCTCTATCTCACGGCCCACCTCAGTCACTATCTCATTGCCCACCTCAGTCACTATTTTTCTGCCCACCTCAGTAACTATCTCACTGCCCATCTCAGTCACTATCTCACAGCCCAACTCCATTTCTACCTCACTGCCCACCTCAGTCAGTATCTCAATGTTCACGTCAGTCACAATCTCACTGCCCACCTCAGTCTCTATCTCACTGTCGAACTCATTCACTATCGCACTGTCCACCTCAGTCACTATCTCAGTGCCCACCTCAGTCTCTACCTCACTGTCCACTTCAATCACTATCACACTGCCCACCTCAGTCACTATCGCACTGTCCACCTCAGTCTCTATCTCACTGCCCACCTCAGTCACTATGTCACTGTCCACCTTAATCTCAATCTCACTCTGCACCTCAATCGCTGTCTCTGTCTCACTGTTCACCTCAATCACAATCACACTGTCCACCTCAGTCACTATCTCACTGCCCACCTCAGTCTCTATCTCACTGTCCACCTCAGTCACCATCTCACTGTCCACCTCAGTCTCTATCTCATTGTTCATCTCAGTCACTATCACACTGCCCACCTCAGTCACTATCTCACTGTCCACCTCAGTCACTATCTCACTGCCCACCTCATTCTCTATCTCACTGCCCACCTTTGTCACTATCTCACTGCCCACCTCCGTCACTATCTCATTGCCCAACTCATTCTCTATCTCACTCTCCACCTCAGTCATGATCTCACTGCCACCTCAGTCACTATCTCACTACCCACCTCAATGTCTATCTCACTGCCCACCTCAGTCACTATCTCATTGCCCACTTCAATCACTATCACACTGCCCACCTCAGTCACTATCTCACTGCCCACCTCATTATCTATCTCACTCTCCACCTCAGTCACGATCTCACTGCCCACCCTCAGTCACTATCTCACTGCCCACCTCAGTCACGATCTCACTGCCACCTCAGTCTCTATCTCACTCTCCACCTCAGTCACTATCTCACTGCCCACCTCATTCTCTATCTCACTGCCCAACTCATTCTCTATCTACCTGTCCATCTCAGTCACGATCTCACTGCCCACCCTCAGTCTCTATCTCACTGCCCACCTCCGTCTCTATCTCACTGCCCACCTCAGTCACTATCTCAGTGCCCACCTCATTCTCTATCTCACTGCCCACCTCAGTCACGATCTCATTGCCCAGCTCTGTCACTGTCTCACTGCCCACCTCAGTCTCTATCTCATTGACCACCTCAGTCTCTATCTACCTGTCCATCTCAGTCACGATCTCACTGCCCACCCTCAGTCTCTATCTCACTGCCCACCTCCGTCTCTATCTCACTGCCCACCCTCAGTCTCTATCTCACGGCCCACCTCAGTCACTATGTCACTGCCCACCTCAGTCACTATCAGACTGCCCACCCCTGTCTCTGTCTCACTGCCCACCTCAGTCTCTATCTCACTGTCCACCTCAGTCACAATCTCACTGCCCACCTCAGTCACTATCTCACTGCCCACATCAGTCTATATCTCACTATCCACCTCAGTCACTATCGCACGGCATACCTCAGTCACTATCTCAGTGCCCACCTCAGTTTCTATCGCACTGTCCACCTCAGTCACTAACTCACTGCCCACCTCAGACACTATCTCACTGCCTACCTCAGTCACTATCGCACTGCCCACCTCAGTCACTATCTCACTGCTCATCTCAGTCACTCTCTCACTGTCCATCTTAGTCACGATCTCACTGTCCACCTCAGTCTCTATCTCACTATCGACCTCAGTCACTATCTCACTGCCCACCTCAGTCACTATGTTACTGCCCACCTCCGTCACTAATTCACTGTCCACCTCAGTCTCGCTCTCACTGTCCACCTCAGTCTCATTCCACAGTCCACCTCATTCACTATCTCACTATCCACCTCAGTCTCTATCTCGCTGTCCAGCTCAGTCTCAATCTCACTGCCCACCTCAGTCACTATCTCATTGCCCACCTCAGTCACTATCTTATTGCCCACCTCAGTCACTATCTTATTGCCCACCTCAGTCACTGTCTCACTGCCCACCTCTGACACTATCTCACTGCCCAACTCCGTCTCTATCTCACTGCCCACCTCAGTCAGTATCTCAATGTTCCCCTCAGTCACAATCTCACTACCCACCTCAGTGTATATCTCACTGTCCAACTCAGTCACTATCGCACTGTCCACCTAAGTCACTATATCAGTGCCCACCTCAGTCTCTACCTCACTGTCCATCTCAGTCTCTATCTCACGGCCCACCTCGGTCACTATGTCACTGTCCACCTCAGTCACTATCAGACTGCCCACCCCAGTCGCTGTCTCACTGCCCACCTCAGTCACAATCACACTGTCCACCTCAGTCTCTATCTCACTGCCCACCTCAGTCTCTATCTCACTGTCCACCTCAGTCACCATCTCATTGACCACCTCATTCTCTATGTCACTGTCCACCTCAGTCGCTATCTCACTGTCCACCTCAGTCACTAAATCACTGCCCACCTCAGTCACTATCTCATTGCCCACCTCAGTCACGATCTCACTGCCCAACTCTGTCACTGTCTCACTGCCCACCTCAGTCTCTATCTCACTGCCCAATCTGTCACTGTCTCACTGCCCACATCAGTCTCTATCTCACTGTCCCCCTCAGTCTCTATCTCATTGACCACCTCAGTCACTATCTCACTGTCCACCTCAGTCTCTATCTCACGCCCCACCTCAGTCACTATCTCACTGTCCACCTCAGTCTCTATCTCACGGCCCACCTCAGTCACAAACACACTGTCCACCTCAGTCACTATCTCACTGCCCACCTTAGTCTCTATCTCACTGTTCACCTCAGTCACTATCTCACTGCCCACCTCAGTCACTATCTCATTGCCCACCTCAGTCACTATCTTATTGCCCACCTCAGTCACTATCTCACTGCCCACCTCATACACTATCTCACTGCCCAACTCTGTCTCTATCTCACTGCCCACCTCAGTCAGTATCTCAATGTTCCCCTCAGTCACAATCTCACGACCCACCTCAGTGTATATCTCACTGTCCACCTCAGTCACCATCTCACTGTCCATCACAGTCACGATCTCACTGCCCACCCTCAGTCTCTGTCTCACTGCCCACCTCTGTCTCTATCTCACTGCCCACCTCAGTCTCTATCTCATTGCCCACCTCAGTCTCTATCTCATTGCCCACCTTAATCTCTATCTCACTGCCCACCTCAGTCACTATCTCAGTGCCCACCTCAGTCTCTATCTCATTGCCCACCTCATTCTCTATCTCGCTGTACACCTCAGTCACTATCTCACTGCTCACCTCAGTCTCTATCTCACTGCCCATCTCAGTCTCTATCACACTGTCCACCTCAGTCACTATCTCATTGTTCATCTCAGTTACTATCACACTGCCCACCTCAGTCACTATCTCACTGCCCACCTCAGTCTCTATCTCACGGCCCACCTCAGTCACTATCTCATTGCCCACCTCAGTCACTATTTTTCTGCCCACCTCAGTAACTATCTCACTGCCCATCTCAGTCACTATCTCACAGCCCAACTCCATTTCTACCTCACTGCCCACCTCAGTCAGTATCTCAATGTTCACGTCAGTCACAATCTCACTGCCCACCTCAGTCTCTATCTCACTGTCGAACTCATTCACTATCGCACTGTCCACCTCAGTCACTATCTCAGTGCCCACCTCAGTCTCTACCTCACTGTCCACTTCAATCACTATCACACTGCCCACCTCAGTCACTATCGCACTGTCCACCTCAGTCTCTATCTCACTGCCCACCTCAGTCACTATGTCACTGTCCACCTTAATCTCAATCTCACTCTGCACCTCAATCGCTGTCTCTGTCTCACTGTTCACCTCAATCACAATCACACTGTCCACCTCAGTCACTATCTCACTGCCCACCTCAGTCTCTATCTCACTGTCCACCTCAGTCACCATCTCACTGTCCACCTCAGTCTCTATCTCATTGTTCATCTCAGTCACTATCACACTGCCCACCTCAGTCACTATCTCACTGTCCACCTCAGTCACTATCTCACTGCCCACCTCATTCTCTATCTCACTGCCCACCTTTGTCACTATCTCACTGCCCACCTCCGTCACTATCTCATTGCCCAACTCATTCTCTATCTCACTCTCCACCTCAGTCATGATCTCACTGCCACCTCAGTCACTATCTCACTACCCACCTCAATGTCTATCTCACTGCCCACCTCAGTCACTATCTCATTGCCCACTTCAATCACTATCACACTGCCCACCTCAGTCACTATCTCACTGCCCACCTCATTATCTATCTCACTCTCCACCTCAGTCACGATCTCACTGCCCACCCTCAGTCACTATCTCACTGCCCACCTCAGTCACGATCTCACTGCCACCTCAGTCTCTATCTCACTCTCCACCTCAGTCACTATCTCACTGCCCACCTCATTCTCTATCTCACTGCCCAACTCATTCTCTATCTACCTGTCCATCTCAGTCACGATCTCACTGCCCACCCTCAGTCTCTATCTCACTGCCCACCTCCGTCTCTATCTCACTGCCCACCTCAGTCACTATCTCAGTGCCCACCTCAGTCACTCTCTCACTGTCCATCTTAGTCACGGTCTCACTGCCCACCTCAGTCACTATGTTACTGCCCACCTCCATCACTAATTCACTGTCCACCTCAGTCTCGCTCTCACTGTCCACCTCAGTCTCATTCCACTGTCCACCTCATTCACTATCTCACTATCCACCTCAGTCTCTATCTCGCTGTCCAGCTCAGTCTCAATCTCACTGCCCACCTCAGTCACTATCTCATTGCCCACCTCAGTCACTATCTTATTGCCCACCTCAGTCACTATCTCACTGCCCACCTCTGACACTACCTCACTGCCCAACTCCGTCTCTATCTCACTGCCCACCTCAGTCAGTATCTCAATGTTCCACTCAGTCACAATCTCACTACCCACCTCAGTGTATATCTCACTGTTCAACTCAGTCACTATCGCACTGTCCACCTCAGTCACTATCTCACTGCCCACCTCAGTCTCTACCTCACTGTCCACCTCAGTCACTATCTCATTGCTGACCTCAGTCTCTATCTCACTGCCCACCTCAGTCTCTATCTCACTGTCCATCTCAGTCACTATCTCACTACCTACCTCATTCTCTATCTCACTGCCCACCCTCAGTCACTATCTCACCGCCCACCCTCAGTCACTATCTCACTGCCCACCTCATTCTCTATCTCACTGCCCAACTCATTCTCTATCTACCTGTCCATCTCAGTCACGATCTCACTGCCCACCCTCAGTCTCTATCTCACTGCCCACCTCCGTCTCTATCTCACTGCCCACCTCAGTCACTATCTCATTGCCCACCTCATTCTCTATCTCACTGCCCACCTCAGTCACGATCTCATTGCCCAGCTCTGTCACTGTCTCACTGCCCACCTCAGTCTCTATCTCATTGACCACCTCAGTCTCTATCTCACTGCCCACCTCAGTCACTATCTCACTGCCCACCTCAGTCACTATCTCATTGCCCACCTCAGTCACTATTTTACTGCCCACCTCAGTCACTATCTCACTGCCCACCTCAGTCACTATCTCACAGCCCAACTCCATTTCTATCTCACTGCCCACCTCAGTCAGTATCTCAATGTTCACGTCAGTCACAATCTCTCTGCCCACCTCAGTCTCTATCTCACTGTCGAACTCAGTCACTATCGCACTGTCCACCTCAGTCACTATCTCAGTGCCCACCTCAGTCTCTACCTCACTGTCCACATCAATCACGATCACACTGCCCACCTCAGTCTCTATCTCACGGCCCACCTCCGTCTCTATTGTACAGCCCAGCTCAGTCACTATCTCACTGTCCACCTCACACTTTATCCCACTGTCCACCTTAGCCTCTATCTCACTGCCCATCTCAGTCTCTATCTCGCTGTCCAATTCTGTCTCTATCTCACTGCCGACCTTAGTCTCTATCTCACTGTCCACCTCAGTCACTATCTCACTGACAACTTCAGTCACTATCTCACCGTCCACCTCACTTTTTATCTCACTGTCAACCTCAGTCTCTATCTCAATGTCCACCTCAGTCATTTTCTCACTGTCCACCTCAGTTGCTATCTCATTGCCCACCTCAGTCTCTATTCACTATCCACCTCAGTGTCTATTTCCCTGTCCCCCTCAGTCACTATCTCACTGTTCAACTCAGTCTCTATCTCACTGCCCACCTCAGTCTCTATCTCACTGCCCAACTGAGTCACTATATTATTGCCCACTTCAGTCACTATTGCACTGTCCACCTCAGTCACTATCTCACTGTCCAGCTCTGTCTCTATCTCACTCCCCACCTCAGTCACTATCTCACTGCCCACCTCAGTCTCTATTTCACTATCTACCTCAGTCACTATCGCACTTTTCACCTCAGTCACTATCTCAGTGCCCACCTCAATCTCTATGTCACTGTCCACCTCAGTCACTATCTAACTGTCCACTTCAGTCTCTATCGCACTTCCCACCTCAGTCTCAATCTCACGGTCCACCTCAGTCTCTATCGCACTGCCCACCTTAGTCACTATCTCTCTGCCCACCTCCTCTCTGTCTCACTGCCCACCTCAGTTGCTGTCTCACTGCCCACGTCAGTCACTATCTCATTGCCCAACTCAGTCTCTATTCACAGACCACCTTAATCACTGCCTCACTGTCAACCTCAGTCACTATCTCACTGTCCACTTCAGTCACTATCTCACTGTCCACCTCAGTCGCGATATCACTGCCTACCCTCAATCACTATTTCATTGCCCACCTCAGTCTCTATCGCGCTGCCCACATCAGTCTCTGTCTCACTGCCCAACCCAGTCTCTCTCCCACTGCTCACCTCAGTCGCTGTCTCACTGCACATCTCAGTCGCTATCTGATTGCCCACTTCATTCTCTATCTCACTCTCCTCCTCAGTCACGATCTCACTGCCCACCCTCAGTCTTTATCTCACTGCCCACCTCAGTCGCTGTCTAACTGCACATCTCAGTCGCTATCTGATTGCCCACTTCATTCTCTATCTCACAGCCCACCTCAGTCACTATCTCACTGCCCACCTCAGTCTCTATCTCGCTGTCCACCTCAGTCTCTATCTCACTGTCCACCTCAGTTACTATCTCACTGCCCACCTCAGTCTCCATCTCACTGTCCACTTCAGTCACTATCTCACAGTCCAACTCAGTCTCTATCTCACTGCCCACCTCAGTCACTATCTCATTGCCCACCTCAGTCACTATCACACTGTCCACCTCAGTCACTATCTCACTGCCCACCTCAGTCACTATCTCACTGCCCAACTCCGTCTCTATCTAACTGTCCACCTCAGTCACTATCTCATTGCCCACCTCAGTCACTATCTTATTGCCCACTTCAGTCACTATCTCACTGCCCACCTCAGTCACTATCTCACTGCCCAACTCCATCTCTATCTCACTGCCCACCTCAGTCACTATCTCGCTGCCCACCTCAGTCACTATCTCACTGCCCACCTCAGTCTCTACCTCACTGCCCACCTCAGTCTCTATCTCACGGCCCACCTCAGTCACTATGTCACTGTCCACCTCAGTCACTATCGCACTGCCCACCGCTGTCTCTGTCTCACTGTCCACCTCAGTCACAATCACACTGTCCACCTCAGTCACTATCTCACTGCCCACCTCAGTCTCTATCTCACTGTCCACCTCAGTCACCATCTCACAGTCCACCTCAGTCTCTATCTCATTGTTCATCTCAGTCACTATCACACTGCCCACCTCAGTCACTATCTCACTTCCTACCTCAGTCTCTATCTTCCTATCCACCTCAGTCACTATCTCACTGCCCACCTCATTCTCTATCTCACTGCCCACCTTAGTCACTATCTCACTGCCCACCTCAGTCACTATCTCATTGCCCACCTCATTCTCTATCTCACTCATCATATCAGTCATGATCTCACTGCCACCTCAGTCACTATCTCACTGTCCACCTCAGTGTCTATCTCACTGCCCACCTCAGTCACTATCTCATTGCCCACTTCAATCACTATCACACTGCCCACCTCAGTCACTATCTCACTGGCCACCTCATTCTCTATCTCACTCTCCACCTCAGTCACGATCTCACTGCCCACCCTCAGTCACTATCTCACTGCCCATCTCAGTCTCTATCTCACTGCCCACCTCAGTCAGTATCTCATTGCCCACCTCAGTCAGTATCTGACTGCCCACCTCAGTCACTATCTCATTGTCCACCTCAGTCTCTATCTCACTGCCCACCTCAGTCAGTATCTCATTGCCCACCTCAGTCACTATCTCACTTCCTACCTCAGTCTCTATCTTCCTATCCACCTCAGTCACTATCTCACTGCCCACCTCATTCTCTATCTCACTGCCCACCTTAGTCACTATCTCACTGCCCACCTCAGTCACTATCTCATTGCCCACCTCATTCTCTATCTCACTCATCATATCAGTCATGATCTCACTGCCACCTCAGTCACTATCTCACTGTCCACCTCAGTGTCTATCTCACTGCCCACCTCAGTCACTATCTCATTGCCCACTTCAATCACTATCACACTGCCCACCTCAGTCACTATCTCACTGGCCACCTCATTCTCTATCTCACTCTCCACCTCAGTCACGATCTCACTGCCCACCCTCAGTCACTATCTCACTGCCCATCTCAGTCTCTATCTCACTGCCCACCTCAGTCAGTATCTCATTGCCCACCTCAGTCAGTATCTGACTGCCCACCTCAGTCACTATCTCATTGTCCACCTCATTCTCTATCTCACTGTCCACCTCAGTCACTATCTCACTGCCCACCACATTCTCTATCTCACTCTCTACCTCAGTCACGATCTCACTGCCCACCCTCAGTCTCTATCTCACGGCCCACCTCAGTCACTATGTCACTGTCCACCTCAGTCACTATCACACTGCCCACCGCTGTCTCTGTCTCACTCTCCACCTCAGTCACAATCACACTGTCCACCTCAGTCACTATCTCACTGCCCACCTCAGTCACTATCTCACTGCCCACCTCAGTCTCTATCTCACAGCCCACCTCAGTCACTATCTCACTGTCCAGCTCTGTCTCTATCTCACTCCCCACCTCAGTCACTATCTCACTGCCCACCTCAGTCTCTATTTCACTATCTACCTCAGTCACTATCGCACTTTTCACCTCAGTCACTATCTCAGTGCCTACCTCAGTCTCTATCTTACTATCCACCTCAGTCACTATCTCACTGCCCACCTCATTCTCTATCTCACTCTCTACCTCAGTCACGATCTCACTGCCCACCCTCAGTCTCTATCTCACGGCCCACCTCAGTCACTATGTCACTGCCCACCTCAGTCACTATCACACTGCCCACCCCTGTCTCTGTCTCACTGCCCACCTCAGTTTCTATCTCACTGCCCACCTCAGTCTCTATCTCACTGTCCACCTCAGTCACAATCTCACTGCCCACCTCAGTCACTATCTCACTGCCCACATCAGTCTATATCTCACTATCCACCTCAGTCACTATCGCACGGCATACCTCAGTCACTATCTCAGTGCCCACCTCAGTTTCTATCGCACTGTCCACCTCAGTCACTAACTCACTGCCCACCTCAGACACTATCTCACTGCCTACCTCAGTCACTATCGCACTGCCCACCTCAGTCACTATCTCACTGCTCATCTCAGTCACTCTCTCACTGTCCATCTTAGTCACGATCTCACTGTCCACCTCAGTCTCTATCTCACTATCGACCTCAGTCACTATCGCACTGCCCACCTCAGTCACTATCTCACTGCTCATCTCAGTCACTCTCTCACTGTCCATCTTAGTCACGATCTCACTGTCCACCTCAGTCTCTATCTCATGCCCCACCTCAGTCACTATCTCATTGACCACCTCAGTCACTATGTTACTGCCCACCTCCGTCACTAATTCACTGTCCACCTCAGTCTCGCTCTCACTGTCCACCTCAGTCTCATTCCACTGTCCACCTCATTCACTATCTCACTATCCACCTCAGTATCTATCTCGCTGTCCAGCTCAGTCTCAATCTCACTGCCCACCTCAGTCACTATCTCATTGCCCACCTCAGTCACTATCTTATTGCCCACCTCAGTCACTATCTCACTGCCCACCTCTGACACTATCTCACTGCCCAACTCCGTCTCTATCTCACTGCCCACCTCAGTCAGTATCTCAATGTTCCCCTCAGTCACAATCTCACTACCCACCTCAGTGTATATCTCACTGTCCAACTCAGTCACTATCGCACTGTCCACCTCAGTCACTATATCAGTGCCCACCTCAGTCCCTACCTCACTGTCCACCTCAGTCTCTATCTCACGGCCCACCTCGGTTACTATGTCACTGTCCACCTCAGTCACTATCAGACTGCCCACCCCAGTCGCTGTCTCACTGCCTACCTCAGTCACAATCACACTGTCCACCTCAGTCACTATCTCATTGCTGACCTCAGTCTCTATCTCACTGCCCACCTCAGTCACTATCTCATTGCTGACCTCAGTCTCTATCTCACTGCCCACCTCAGTCTCTATCTCACTGTCCACCTCAGTCTCTATCTCACTGCCCATCTCAGTCACTATCTCACTGCCCACCTCATTCTCTATCTCATTGTTCATCTCAGTCACTATCACACTGCCCACCTCAGTCACTATCTCACTGCCCACCTCATTCTCTATCTCACTGCCCACCTTTGTCACTATCTCACTGCCCACCTCCGTCTCTATCTCACTGCCCACCTCAGTCACTATCTCAGTGCCCACCTCAGTCACTATCTCATTGCCCACCTCATTCTCTATCTCACTGCCCACCTCAGTCACGATCTCATTGCCCAGCTCTGTCACTGTCTCACTGCACACCTCAGTCTCTATCTCATTGACCACCTCAGACTCTATCTCACTGTCCACCTCAGTCACTATCTCACTGACCACCTCAGTCACTATCTCACTACCCACATCACTCTCAACTTCATTGACCACCTCAGTCTTTGTCTCACTATCCACCACAGTCGCTAAAGCACTGTTGACCACACTCTTTATCTCACTGCCCACCTCCGTCTCTATTGTACAGCCCAGCTCAGTCACTATCTCACTGTCCACCTCACACTTTATCCCACTGTCCACCTTAGCCTCTATCTCACTGCCCATCTCAGTCTCTATCTCGCTGTCCAATTCTGTCTCTATCTCACTGCCGACCTTAGTCTCTATCTCACTGTCCACCTCAGTCACTATCTCACTGACAACTTCAGTCACTATCTCACCGTCCATCTCACTTTTTATCTCACTGTCAACCTCAGTCTCTATCTCAATGTCCACCTCAGTCATTTTCTCACTGTCAACCTCAGTTGCCATCTCATTGCCCACCTCAGTCTCTATTCACTATCCACCTCAGTGTCTATTTCCCAGTCCCCCTCAGTCACTGTCTCACTGTTCAACTCAGTCTCTATCTCACTGCCCACCTCAGTCTCTATCTCACTGCCCAACTGAGTCACTATATTATTGCCCACTTCAGTCACTATTGCACTGTCCACCTCTGTCACTATCTCACTGCCCAGCTCTGTCTCTATCTCACTCCCCACCTCAGTCACTATCTCACTGCCCACCTCAGTCACTATCTCATTGCCCACCTCATTCTCTATCTCACTGCCCACCTCAGTCACGATCTCATTGCCCAGCTCTGTCACTGTCTCACTGCCCACCTCAGTCTCTATCTCATTGACCACCTCAGACTCTATCTCACTGTCCACCTCAGTCACTATCTCATTGACCACCTCAGTCACTATGTCACTGTCAACCTCAGTCTCTATCTCACGCCCCACCGCAGTCACTATGTCACTGTCCACCTCAGTCACTATCTCACTGCCCTCCTCAGTCTCTATCTCAATGTCCACCTCAGTCACTATCTCACTGCCCACCTCAGTCAGAATCTCACTGTCCACCTCAGTCACTATCTCACTGCCCACCTCAGTCTCTATCTCACTGTCCACCTCAGTCACCATCTCACTGTCCATCACAGTCACGATCTCACTGCCCACTCTCAGTCTCTGTCTCACTGCCCACCTCCATCTCTATCTCACTGCCCACCTCAGTCTCTATCTCATTGCCCACCTCAGTCTCTATCTCATTGCCCACCTTAATCTCTATCTCACTGCCCACCTCAGTCACTATCTCACTGCCCACCTCCGTCTCTATCTCACTACCTACCTCATTCTCTATCTCACCGCCCACCCTCAGTCACTATCTCAGTGCCCACCTCAGTCTCTATATCACTGCCCACCTCAGTCACTATCACACTGTCCACCTCAGTCACCATCTCACTCTCCACCTCAGTCTCTATCTCATTGTTCATCTCAGTTACTATCACACTGCCCACCTCAGTCACTATTTTTCTGCCCACCTGAGTCACTATCTCACTGCCCACCTCAGTCTCTATCTCACTGTCCACCTCAGTCACTATCTCACTGCCCAACTCCATTTCTACCTCACTGCCCACCTCAGTCAGTATCTCAATGTTCACGTCAGTTACAATCTCACTGCCCACCTCAGTCTCTATCTCACTGTCGAACTCATTCACTATCGCACTGTCCACCTCAGTCACTATCTCAGTGCCCACCTCAGTCTCTACCTCACTGTCCACTTCAATCACTATCACACTGTCCACTTCAATCACTATCACACTGTCCACTTCAATCACTATCACACTGCCCACCTCAGTCTCTATCTCACGGCCCACCTCAGTCACTATCGCACTGTCCACCTCAGTCTCTATCTCACTGCACACCTCAGTCACTATGTCACTGTCCACCTTAATCTCAATCTCACTCTGCACCTCAATCGCTGTCTCTGTCTGACTGTCCACCTCAATCACAATCACACTGTCCACCTCAGTCACCATCTCACTGTCCACCTCAGTCTCTATCTCATTGTTCATCTCAGTCACTATCACACTGCCCACCTCAGTCACTATCTCACTTCCGACCTCAGTCTTTATCTTCCTATCCACCTCAGTCACTATCTCACTGCCCACCTCAGTCACTATCTCACTGCCCTCCTCAGTGTCTATCTCACTGCCCACCTCAGTCACTATCTCATTGCCCACTTCAATCACTATCACACTGCCCACCTCAGTCACTATCTCACTGCCCACCTCATTCTCTATCTCACTCTCCACCTAAGTCATGATCTCACTGCCACCTCAGTCACTATCTCACTACCCACCTCAGTGTCTATCTCACTGCCCACCGCAGTCACTATCTCATTGCCCACTTCAATCACTATCACACTGCCCACCTCAGTCACTATCTCACTGCCCACCTCATTCTCTATCTCACTCTCCACCTCAGTCACGATCTCACTGCCCACCCTCAGTCACTATCTCACTGCCCACCTCAGTCTCTATCTCACTGCCCACCTCAGTCTCTACCTCACGGTCCACCTCAGTCTCTATCTCACGGCCCACCTCAGTCACTATGTCACTGTCCACCTCAGTCACTATCACACTGCCCACCCCAGTCTCTGTCTCACTGCCCACCTCAGTCTCTATCTCACTGTCCACCTCAATCACTATCTCATTGACCACCTCAGTCACTATGTCACTGTCCACCTCAGTCTCTATCTCACTGCCCACCTCAGTCACAATCACACTGTCCACCTCAGTCACTATCTCACTGCCCACCTCAGTCTCTATCTCACTGTTCACCTCAGTCACTATCTCACTGCCCACCTCGTCACTATCTCATTGCCCACCTCAGTCACTATCTTATTGCCCACCTCAGTCACTATCTCACTGCCCACCTCAGACACTATCTCACTGCCCAACTCCGTCTCAATCTCACTGCCCACCTCAGTCAGTATCTCAATGTTCCCCTCAGTCACAATCTCCCTACCCACCTCAGTGTATATCTCACTGTCCAACTCAGTCACTATCGCATGGCCCACCTCGGTTACTATGTCACTGTCCACCTCAGTCACTATCAGACTGCCCACTCCAGTCGCTGTCTCACTGCCCACCTCAGTCACAATCACACTGTCCACCTCAGTCACTATCTCACTGCCCACCTCAGTCTCTATCTCACTGTCCACCTCAGTCACTATCTCTTTGCTGACCTCAGTCTCTATCTCACTGCCCACCTCAGTCTCTATCTCACTCTCCATCTCAGTCACTATCTCACTACCTACCTCATTCTCTATCTCACTGCTCACCCTCAGTCACTATCTCACTGCCCACCTCATTCTCTATCTCACTGCCCAACTCATTCTCTATCTACCTGTCCATCTCAGTCACGATCTCACTGCCCACCCTCAGTCTCTATCTCACTGCCCACCTCCGTCTCTATCTCACTGCCCACCTCAGTCACTATCTCATTGCCCACCTCATTCTCTATCTCACTGCCCACCTCAGTCACGATCTCATTGCCCAGCTCTGTCACTGTCTCACTGCCCACCTCAGTCTCTATCTCATTGACCACCTCAGACTCTATCTCACTGTCCACCTCAGTCACTATCTCATTGACCACCTCAGTCACTATCTCACTACCCACATCACTCTCGACTTCATTGACCACCTCAGTCTTTGTCTCACTATCCACCACAGTCGCTAAAGCACTGTTGACCACACTCTTTATCTCACTGCCCACCTCCGTCTCTATTGTACAGCCCAGCTCAGTCACTATCTCACTGTCCACCTCACACTTTATCCCACTGTCCACCTTAGCCTCTATCTCACTGCCCATCTCCGTCTCTATCTCGCTGTCCAATTCTGTCTCTATCTCACTGCCGACCTTAGTCTCTATCTCACTGTCCACCTCAGTCACTATCTCACTGACAACTTCAGTCACTCTCTCACCGTCCACCTCACTTTTTATCTCACTGTCAACCTCAGTCTCTATCTCAATGTCCACCTCAGTCATTTTCTCACTGTCCACCTCAGTTGCTATCTCATTGCCCACCTCAGTCTCTATTCACTATCCACCTCAGTGTCTATTTCCCTGTCCCCCTCAGTCACTATCTCACTGTTCAACTCAGTCTCTATCTCACTGCCCACCTCAGTCTCTATCTCAGTGCCCAACTGAGTCACTATATTATTGCCCACTTCAGTCACTATTGCACTGTCCACCTCAGTCACTATCTCACTGCCCAGCTCTGTCTCTATCTCACTCCCCACCTCAGTCACTATCTCAGTGCCCACCTCAGACACTATCTCACTGCCCACCTCAGTCACTATCTCATTGCCCACCTCAGTCACTATCTTACTGCCCACCTTAGTCACTATCTCACAGCCCACCTCAGTCACTATCTCACTGCCCAACTCAGTCTCTATCTCGCTGTCCACCTCAGTCTCTATCACCCTGCCCACCTCAGTCACTATCTCACTGCCCACCTCAGTCTCTATCTCACTGCCCACCTCAGTCTCTATCTTACTATCCACCTCAGTCTCTATCTCACTGCCCAACTGAGTCACTATATTATTGCCCACTTCAGTCACAATTGCACTGTCCACCTCAGTCACTATCTCACTGCCCAGCTCTGTCTCTATCTCACTCCCCACCTCAGTCACTATCTCAGTGCCCACCTCAGTCACTATCTTATTGCCCGCCTCAGTCTCTATCTCACTGCCTACCTCAGTCACTATCTCACTGCCCACCCTCAGTCTCTATCTCTCTGCCTACCTCAGTCACTATCTCACTGCCCACCCTCAGTCTCTATCTCATTGCCCACCTCATTCTCTATCTAACTGTCCATCTCAGTCACGATCTCACTGCCCACCCTCAGTCTCTATCTCACTGCCCACCTCCGTCTCTATCTCACTGCCCACCTTAGTCACGATCTCACTGCCCACCCTCAGTCACTATCTCACTGCTCACCTCAGTCTCTATCTCACTGCCCAACTCAGTCACTATCTCACTGCTCACCTCAGTCTCTATATCACTGCCCACCTCAGTCTCTATCACACTGTCCACCTCAGTCACCATCTCACTCTCCACCTCAGTCTCTATCTCATTGTACATCTCAGTTACTATCACACTGCCCACCTCAGTTTCTATCTCACGGCCCACTTCAGTCACTATCTCAGTGCCCACCTCAGTCTCTACCTCACTGTCCACTTCAATCACTATCACACTGTCCAATTCAATCACTATCACACTGCCCACCTCAGTCTCTATCACACTGCCCACCTCAGTCACTATCGCACTGTCCACCTCAGTCTCTATCTCACTGCCCACCTCAGTCACTATGTCACTGTCCACCTTAATCTCAATCTCACTCTGCACCTCAATCGCTGTCTCTGTCTCACTGTCCACCTCAATCACAATCACAATGTCCACCTCAGTCACCATCTCACTGTCCACCTCAGTCTCTATCTCATTGTTCATCTCAGTCACTATCACACTGCCCACCTCAGTCACTATCTCACTTCCTACCTCAGTCTTTATCTTCCTATCCACCTCAGTCACTATCTCACTGCCCACCTCATTCTCTATCTCACTGCCCACCTTTGTCACTATCTCACTGCCCACCTCATTCTCTATCTCACTCTCCACCTCAGTCACGATCTCACTGCCCACACTCAGTCACTATCTCACTGCCCACCTCAGTCTCTATCTCACTGCCCACCTCAGTCTCTACCTCACGGTCCACCTCAGTCTCTATCTCACGGCCCACCTCAGTCACTATGTCACTGTCCACCTCAGTCACTATCACACTGCCCACCCCAGTCTCTGTCTCACTGCCCACCTCAGTCTCTATCTCACTGTCCACCTCAATCACTATCTCATTGACCACCTCAGTCACTATCTCACTGTCCACCTCAGTCTCTATCTCATGCCCCACCTCAGTCACTATGTCACTGTCCACCTCAGTCTCTATCTCACTGCCCACCTCAGTCACAATCACACTGTCCACCTCAGTCACTATCTCACTGCCCACCTCAGTCTCTATCTCACTGTTCACCTCAGTCACTATCTCACTGCTCACCTCAGTCACTATCTCACTGTCCACCTCAATCTCTATCCCACGCCCCACCTCAGTCACTATGTCACTGTCCACCTCAGTCTCTATCTCATTGCCCACCTCAGTCACTATCTTATTGCCCACCTCAGTCACTATCTCACTGCCCACCTCAGACACTATCTCACTGCCCAACTCCGTCTCTATCTCACTGCCCACCTCAGTCAGTATCTCAATGTTCCCCTCAGTCACAATCTCCCTACCCACCTCAGTGTATATCTCACTGTCCAACTCAGTCACTATCGCACGGCCCACCTCGGTTACTATGTCACTGTCCACCTCAGTCACTATCAGACTGCCCACTCCAGTCGCTGTCTCACTGTCCACCTCAGTCACTATCAGACTGCCCACTCCAGTCGCTGTCTCACTGCCCACCTCAGTCACAATCACACTGTCCATCTCAGTCACGATCTCACTGCCCACCCTCAGTCTCTATCTCACTGCCCACCTCCGTCTCTATCTCACTGCCCACCTCAGTCACTATCTCACTGCCCACCTCAGTCACTATCTCATTGCCCACCTCATTCTCTATCTCACTGCCCACCTCAGTCACGATCTCATTGCCCAGCTCTGTCACTGTCTCACTGCCCACCTCAGTCTCTATCTCATTGACCACCTCAGACTCTATCTCACTGTCCACCTCAGTCACTATCTCATTGACCACCTCAGTCACTATCTCACTACCCACATCACTCTCGACTTCATTGACCACCTCAGTCTTTGTCTCACTATCCACCACAGTCGCTAAAGCACTGTTGACCACACTCTTTATCTCACTGCCCACCTCCGTCTCTATTGTACAGCCCAGCTCAGTCACTATCTCACTGTCCACCTCACACTTTATCCCACTGTTCACCTTAGCCTCTATCTCACTGCCCATCTCAGTCTCTATCTCGCTGTCCAATTCTGTCTCTATCTCACTGCCGACCTTAGTCTCTATCTCACTGTCCACCTCAGTCACTATCTCACTGACAACTTCAGTCACGATCTCACCGTCCACCTCACTTTTTATCTCACTGTCAACCTCAGTCTCTATCTCAATGTCCACCTCAGTCATTTTCTCACTGTCCACCTCAGTTGCTATCTCATTGCCCACCTCAGTCTCTATTCACTATCCACCTCAGTGTCTATTTCCCTGTCCCCCTCAGTTACTGTCTCACTGTTCAACTCAGTCTCTATCTCACTGCCCACCTCAGTCTCTATCTCACTGCTCAACTGAGTCACTATATTATTGCCAATTCAGTCACTATTGCACTGTCCACCTCAGTCACTATCTCACTGCCCAGCTCTGTCTCTATCTCACTCCCCACCTCAGTCACTATCTCAGTGCCCACCTCAGTCACTATCTTATTGCCCGCCTCAGTCTCTATCTCACTGTCCACCTCAGTCACTATCTCACTGCCCACCCTCAGTCTCTATCTCTCTGCCTACCTCAGTCACTATCTCACTGCCCACCCTCAGTCTCTATCTCTCTGCCTACCTCAGTCACTATCTCACTGCCCACCCTCAGTCTCTATCTCACTGTCCACCTCAGTCACTATCTCACTGCCCACCTCAGTCACTATCTCACTGCCCACCCTCAGTCTCTATCTCTCTGCCTACCTCAGTCACTATCTCACTGCCCACCCTCAGTCTCGATCTCATTGCCCACCTCATTCTCTATCTAACTGTCCATCTCAGTCACGATCTCACTGCCCACCCTCAGTCTCTATCTCACTGCCCACCTCCGTCTCTATCTCACTGCCCACCTTAGTCACGATCTCACTGCCCACCCTCAGTCACTATCTCACTGCTCACCTCAGTCTCTATCTCACTGCCCAACTCAGTCACTATCTCACTGCTCACCTCAGTCTCTATATCACTGCCCACCTCAGTCACTATCACACTGTCCACCTCAGTCACCATCTCACTCTCCACCTCAGTCTCTATCTCATTGTACATCTCAGTTACTATCACACTGCCCACCTCAGTCTCTATCTCACTGCCCACCTCAGTCACTATCTCACTGCCCACCTCAGTCACTATCTCATTGCCCACCTCAGTCACTATTTTACTGCCCACCTCAGTCACTATCTCACTGCCCACCTCATTCAATATCTCACAGCCCAACTCCATTTCTATCTCACTGCCCACCTCAGTCAGTATCTCAATGTTCACGTCAGTCACAATCTCTCTGCCCACCTCAGTCTCTATCTCACTGTCGAACTCAGTCACTATCGCACTGTCCACCTCAGTCACTATCTCAGTGCCCACCTCAGTCTCTACCTCACTGTCCACATCAATCACGATCACACTGCCCACCTCAGTCTCTATCTCACGGCCCACCTCCGTCTCTATTGTACAGCCCAGCTCAGTCACTATCTCACTGTCCACCTCACACTTTATCCCACTGTCCACCTTAGCCTCTATCTCACTGCCCATCTCAGTCTCTATCTCGCTGTCCAATTCTGTCTCTATCTCACTGCCGACCTTAGTCTCTATCTCACTGTCCACCTCAGTCACTATCTCACTGACAACTTCAGTCACTCTCTCACCGTCCACCTCACTTTTTATCTCACTGTCAACCTCAGTCTCTATCTCAATGTCCACCGCAGTCATTTTCTCACTGTCCACCTCAGTTGCTATCTCATTGCCCACCTCAGTCTCGATTCACTATCCACCTCAGTGTCTATTTCCCAGTCCCCCTCAGTCACTATCTCACTGTTCAACTCAGTCTCTATCTCACTGCCCAACTGAGTCACTATATTATTGCCCACTTCAGTCACTATTGCACTGTCCACCTCAGTCACTATCTCACTGCCCAGCTCTGTCTCCATCTCACTCCCCACCTCAGTCACTATCTCACTGCCCACCTCAGTCACTATCTCATTGCCCACCTCATTCTCTATCTCACTGCCCACCTCAGTCACGATCTCATTGCCCGGCTCTGTCACTGTCTCACTGCCCACCTCAGTCTCTATCTCATTGACCACCTCAGACTCTATATCACTGTCCACCTCAGTCACTATCTCATTGACCACCTCAGTCACTATCTCACTGTCAACCTCAGTCTCTATCTCACGCCCCACCGCAGTCACTATGTCACTGTCCACCTCAGTCACTATCTCACTGCCCTCCTCAGTCTCTATCTCACTGTCCACCTCAGTCACTATCTCACTGCCCACCTCAGTCAGAATCTCACTGTCCACCTCAGTCACTATCTCACTGCCCACCTCAGTCTCTATCTCACTGTCCACCTCAGTCACCATCTCACTGTCCATCACAGTCACGATCTCACTGCCCACTCTCAGTCTCTGTCTCACTGCCCACCTCCATCTCTATCTCACTGCCCACCTCAGTCTCTATCTCATTGCCCACCTTAGTCTCTATCTCATTGCCCACCTTAATCTCTATCTCACTGCCCACCTCAGTCACTATATCACTGCCCACCTCCGTCTCTATCTCACTACCTACCTCATTCTCTATCTCACTGCCCACCCTCAGTCACTATCTCAGTGCCCACCTCAGTCTCTATCTCATTGCCCACCTCATTCTCTATCTCGCTGTCCACCTCAGTCACTATCTCACTGCTCACCTCAGTCTCTATATCACTGCCCACCTCAGTCACTATCACACTGTCCACCTCAGTCACCATCTCACTCTCCACCTCAGTCTCTATCTCATTGTTCATCTCAGTTACTATAACACTGCCCACCTCAGTCACTATCTCACTGCCCACCTCAGTCTCTATCTCACGGCCCACCTCAGTCACTATCTCATTGCCCACCTCAGTCACTATTTTTCTATCCCACCTCAGTCACTATCTCACTGCCCACCTCAGTCTCTATCTCACTGTCGAACTCATTCACTATCGCACTGTCCACCTGAGTCACTATCTCAGTGCCCACCTCAGTCTCTACCTCACTGTCCACTTCAATCACTATCACACTGTCCACTTCAATCACTATCACACTGCCCACCTCAGTCTCTATCACACTGCCCACCTCAGTCACTATCGCACTGTCCACCTCAGTCTCTATCTCACTGCCCACCTCAGTCACTATGTCACTGTCCACCTTAATCTCAATCTCACTCTGCACCTCAATCGCTGTCTCTGTCTCACTGTCCACCTCAATCACAATCACACTGTCCACCTCAGTCACCATCTCACTGTCCACCTCAGTCTCTATCTCATTGTTCATCTCAGTCACTATCACACTGCCCACCTCAGTCACTATCTCACTTCCTACTCAGTCTTTATCTTCCCATCCACGTCAGTCACTATCTCACTGCCCACCTCATTCTCTATCTCACTCTCCACCTCAGTCACGATCTCACTGCCACCTCAGTCACTATCTCACTACCCACCTCAATGTCTATCTCACTGCCCACCTCAGTCACTATCTCATTGCCCACTTCAATCACTATCACACTGCCCACCTCAGTCACTATCTCACTGCCCACCCTCAGTGTCTATCTCACTGCCCACCTCAGTCACGATCTCACTGCCACCTCAGTCACGATCTCACTGCCATCTCAGTCACTATCTCACTGCCCACCTCAGTCACTATCTCATTGCCCACTTCAATCACTATCACACTGCCCACCTTAGTCACTATCTCACTGCCCACCTCAGTCACTATCTCACTGCCCACCTCATTCTCTATCTCACTCTCCACCTCAGTCACGATCTCACTGCCCACCCTCAGTCACTATCTCACTGCCCACCTCAGTCTCTATCTCACTGCCCACCTCAGTCAGTATCTCATTGCCCACCTCAGTCAGTATCTTACTGCCCACCTCAGTCACTATCTCACTGCCCACCTCAGTCTCTACCTCACGGTCCACCTCAGTCCGTATCTCACGGCGCACCTCAGTCACTATGTCACTGTCCACCTCAGTCACTATCACACTGCACACCCCAGTCTCTGTCTCACTGCCCACCTCAGTCACAATCACACTGTCCACCTCAGTCACTATCTCACTGCCCACCTCAGTCTCTATCTCACTGTCCACCTCAGTCACTATCTCACTGCCTACCTCAGTCACTATCTCACTGCCCACCCTCAGTCTCTATCTCTCTGCCTACCTCAGTCACTATCTCACTGCCCACCCTCAGTCTCTATCTCATTGCCCACCTCATTCTCTATCTAACTGTCCATCTCAGTCACGATCTCACTGCCCACCCTCAGTCTCTATCTCACTGCCCACCTTAGTCACTATCTCAGTGCCCACCTCATTCTCTATCTCACTGTCCACCTCAGTCACGATCTGACTGCCCACCCTCAGTCACTATCTCACTGCTCACCTCAGTCTCTATCTCACTGCCCAACTCAGTCACTATCTCACTGCTCACCTCAGTCTCTATATCACTGCCCACCTCAGTCACCATCTCACTCTCCACCTCAGTCTCTATCTCATTGTACATCTCAGTTAATATCACACTGCCCACCTCAGTCACTATCTCACTGCCCACCTCATTCTCTATCTCACTGCCCACCTTTGTCACTATCTCACTGCCCACCTCAGTCACTATCTCATTGCCCACTTCAATCACTATCACACTGCCCACCTCAGTCACTATCTCACTGCCCACCTCATTCTCTATCTCACTCTCCACCTCAGTCACTATCTCACTCTCCAACTCAGTCACGATCTCACTGCCACCTCAGTCACTATCTCACTGCCCACCTCAGTCACTATCACACTGCCCACTTCAATCACTATCACACTGCCCACCTCAGTCACTATCTCACTGCCCACCTCAGTCTCTATCTCACTCTCCACCTCAGTCACGATCTCACTGCCCACCCTCAGTCACTATCTCACTGCCCACCTCAGTCTCTATCTCACTGCCCACATCAGTCAGTATCTCATTGCCCACCTCAGTCAGTATCTTACTGCCCACCTCAGTCACTATCTCACTGCCCACCTCAGTCTCTACCTCACGGTCCACCTCAGTCCGTATCTCACGGCGCACCTCAGTCACTATGTCACTGTCCACCTCAGTCACTATCACACTGCCCACCCCAGTCTCTGTCTCACTGCCCACCTCAGTCACAATCACACTGTCCACCTCAGTCACTATCTCAGTGCCCACCTCATTCTCTATCTAACTGTCCATCTCAGTCACGATTTCACTGCCCACCCTCAGTCTCTATCTCACTGCCCACCTCCGTCTCTATCTCACTGCCCACCTTAGTCACTATCTCAGTGCCCACCTCATTCTCTATCTCACTGTCCACCTCAGTCACGATCTGACTGCCCACCCTCAGTCACTATCTCACTGCTCACCTCAGTCTCTATATCACTGCCCACCTCAGTCACTATCACACTGTCCACCTCAGTCACCATCTCACTCTCCACCTCAGTCTCTATCTCATTGTACATCTCAGTTACTATCACACTGCCCACCTCAGTTTCTATCTCACTGCCCACCTCAGTCTCTATCTTACTGTCCACCTCAGTGACTATCTCACTGTCCACCTCAGTCACTATCTCATTGACCACCTCATTCTCTATGTCACTGTCCACCTCAGTCTCTATCTCACTGCCCACCTCAGTCACTATCTCACTGCCCACCTCAGTCACTATCTCATTGCCCACCTCAGTCACTATTTTACTGCCCACCTCAGTCACTATCTCACTGCCCACCTCAGTCATTATCTCACTGCCCACCTCAGTCTCTATCTCACTGCCCACCTCAGTCACTATCTCACAGCCCAACTCCATTTCTATCTCACTGCCCACCTCAGTCAGTATCTCAAGGTTCACGTCAGTCACAATCTCTCTGCCCACCTCCGTCTCTATCTCACTGTCGAATTCAGTCACTATCTCACTGTCCACCTCAGTCTCTATCTCTCTGCCTACCTCAGTCACTATCTCACTGCCCACCCTCAGTCTCGATCTCATTGCCCACCTCATTCTCTATCTAACTGTCCATCTCAGTCACGATCTCACTGCCCACCCTCAGTCTCTATCTCACTGCCCACCTCCGTCTCTATCTCACTGCCCACCTTAGTCACGATCTCACTGCCCACCCTCAGTCACTATCTCACTGCTCACCTCAGTCTCTATCTCACTGCCCAACTCAGTCACTATCTCACTGCTCACCTCAGTCTCTATATCACTGCCCACCTCAGTCACTATCACACTGTCCACCTCAGTCACCATCTCACTCTCCACCTCAGTCTCTATCTCATTGTACATCTCAGTTACTATCACACTGCCCACCTCAGTCTCTATCTCACTGCCCACCTCAGTCACTATCTCACTGCCCACCTCAGTCACTATCTCATTGCCCACCTCAGTCACTATTTTACTGCCCACCTCAGTCACTATCTCACTGCCCACCTCATTCAATATCTCACAGCCCAACTCCATTTCTATCTCACTGCCCACCTCAGTCAGTATCTCAATGTTCACGTCAGTCACAATCTCTCTGCCCACCTCAGTCTCTATCTCACTGTCGAACTCAGTCACTATCGCACTGTCCACCTCAGTCACTATCTCAGTGCCCACCTCAGTCTCTACCTCACTGTCCACATCAATCACGATCACACTGCCCACCTCAGTCTCTATCTCACGGCCCACCTCCGTCTCTATTGTACAGCCCAGCTCAGTCACTATCTCACTGTCCACCTCACACTTTATCCCACTGTCCACCTTAGCCTCTATCTCACTGCCCATCTCAGTCTCTATCTCGCTGTCCAATTCTGTCTCTATCTCACTGCCGACCTTAGTCTCTATGTCACTGTCCACCTCAGTCACTATCTCACTGACAACTTCAGTCACTCTCTCACCGTCCACCTCACTTTTTATCTCACTGTCAACCTCAGTCTCTATCTCAATGTCCACCGCAGTCATTTTCTCACTGTCCACCTCAGTTGCTATCTCATTGCCCACCTCAGTCTCGATTCACTATCCACCTCAGTGTCTATTTCCCAGTCCCCCTCAGTCACTATCTCACTGTTCAACTCAGTCTCTATCTCACTGCCCAACTGAGTCACTATATTATTGCCCACTTCAGTCACTATTGCACTGTCCACCTCAGTCACTATCTCACTGCCCAGCTCTGTCTCCATCTCACTCCCCACCTCAGTCACTATCTCACTGCCCACTTCAGTCACTATCTCATTGCCCACCTCATTCTCTATCTCACTGCCCACCTCAGTCACGATCTCATTGCCCAGCTATGTCACTGTCTCACTGCCCACCTCAGTCTCTATCTCATTGACCACCTCAGACTCTATATCACTGTCCACCTCAGTCACTATCTCATTGACCACCTCAGTCACTATCTCACTGTCAACCTCAGTCTCTATCTCACGCCCCACCGCAGTCACTATGTCACTGTCCACCTCAGTCACTATCTCACTGCCCTCCTCAGTCTCTATCTCACTGTCCACCTCAGTCACTATCTCACTGCCCACCTCAGTCAGAATCTCACTGTCCACCTCAGTCACTATCTCACTGCCCACCTCAGTCTCTATCTCACTGTCCACCTCAGTCACCATCTCACTGTCCATCACAGTCACGATCTCACTGCCCACTCTCAGTCTCTGTCTCACTGCCCACCTCCGTCTCTATCTCACTGCCCACCTCAGTCTCTATCTCATTGCCCACCTCAGTCTCTATCTCATTGCCCACCTTAATCTCTATCTCACTGCCCACCTCAGTCACTATCTCACTGCCCACCTCCGTCTCTATCTCACTACCTACCTCATTCTCTATCTCACTGCCCACCCTCAGTCACTATCTCAGTGCCCACCTCAGTCTCTATCTCATTGCCCACCTCATTCTCTATCTCGCTGTCCACCTCAGTCACTATCTCACTGCTCACCTCAGTCTCTATATCACTGCCCACCTCAGTCACTATCACACTGTCCACCTCAGTCACCATCTCACTCTCCACCTCAGTCTCTATCTCATTGTTCATCTCAGTTACTATAACACTGCCCACCTCAGTCACTATCTCACTGCCCACCTCAGTCTCTATCTCACGGCCCACCTCAGTCACTATCTCATTGCCCACCTCAGTCACTATTTTTCTGCCCACCTCAGTCACTATCTCACTGCCCACCTCAGTCTCTATCTCACTGTCCACCTCAGTCACTATCTCACTGCCCAACTCCATTTCTACCTCACTGCCCACCTCAGTCAGTATCTCAATGTTCACGTCAGTTACAATCTCACTGCCCACCTCAGTCTCTATCTCACTGTCGAACTCATTCACTATCGCACTGTCCACCTCAGTCACTATCTCAGTGCCCACCTCAGTCTCTACCTCACTGTCCACTTCAATCACTATCACACTGTCCACTTCAATCACTATCACACTGCCCACCTCAGTCTCTATCACACTGCCCACCTCAGTCACTATCGCACTGTCCACCTCAGTCTCTATCTCACTGCCCACCTCAGTCACTATGTCACTGTCCACCTTAATCTCAATCTCACTCTGCACCTCAATCGCTGTCTCTGTCTCACTGTCCACCTCAATCACAATCACACTGTCCACCTCAGTCACCATCTCACTGTCCACCTCAGTCTCTATCTCATTGTTCATCTCAGTCACTATCACACTGCCCACCTCAGTCACTATCTCACTTCCTACTCAGTCTTTATCTTCCCATCCACGTCAGTCACTATCTCACTGCCCACCTCATTCTCTATCTCACTCTCCACCTCAGTCACGATCTCACTGCCACCTCAGTCACTATCTCACTACCCACCTCAGTGTCTATCTCATTGCCCACTTCAATCACTATCACACTGCCCACCTCAGTCACTATCTCACTGCCCACCCTCAGTGTCTATCTCACTGCCCACCTCAGTCACGATCTCACTGCCACCTCAGTCACGATCTCACTGCCATCTCAGTCACTATCTCACTGCCCACCTCAGTCACTATCTCATTGCCCACTTCAATCACTATCACACTGCCCACCTTAGTCACTATCTCACTGCCCACCTCAGTCACTATCTCACTGCCCACCTCATTCTCTATCTCACTCTCCACCTCAGTCACGATCTCACTGCCCACCCTCAGTCACTATCTCACTGCCCACCTCAGTCTCTATCTCACTGCCCACCTCAGTCAGTATCTCATTGCCCACCTCAGTCAGTATCTTACTGCCCACCTCAGTCACTATCTCACTGCCCACCTCAGTCTCTACCTCACGGTCCACCTCAGTCCGTATCTCACGGCGCACCTCAGTCACTATGTCACTGTCCACCTCAGTCACTATCACACTGCACACCCCAGTCTCTGTCTCACTGCCCACCTCAGTCACAATCACACTGTCCACCTCAGTCACTATCTCACTGCCCACCTCAGTCTCTATCTCACTGTCCACCTCAGTCACTATCTCACTGCCTACCTCAGTCACTATCTCACTGCCCACCCTCAGTCTCTATCTCTCTGCCTACCTCAGTCACTATCTCACTGCCCACCCTCAGTCTCTATCTCATTGCCCACCTCATTCTCTATCTAACTGTCCATCTCAGTCACGATCTCACTGCCCACCCTCAGTCTCTATCTCACTGCCCACCTCCGTCTCTATCTCACTGCCCACCTTAGTCACTATCTCAGTGCCCACCTCATTCTCTATCTCACTGTCCACCTCAGTCACGATCTGACTGCCCACCTCAGTCACTATCACACTGTCCACCTCAGTCACCATCTCACTCTCCACCTCAGTCTCTATCTCATTGTACATCTCAGTTACTATCACACTGCCCACCTCAGTTTCTATCTCACTGCCCACCTCAGTCTCTATCTTACTGTCCACCTCAGTGACTATCTCACTGTCCACCTCAGTCACTATCTCATTGACCACCTCATTCTCTATGTCACTGTCCACCTCAGTCTCTATCTCACTGCCCACCTCAGTCACTATCTCACTGCCCACCTCAGTCACTATCTCATTGCCCACCTCAGTCACTATTTTACTGCCCACCTCAGTCACTATCTCACTGCCCACCTCAGTCACTATCTCACTGCCCACCTCAGTCTCTATCTCACTGCCCACCTCAGTCACTATCTCACAGCCCAACTCCATTTCTATCTCACTGCCCACCTCAGTCAGTATCTCAAGGTTCACGTCAGTCACAATCTCTCTGCCCACCTCCGTCTCTATCTCACTGTCGAACTCAGTCACTATCGCACTGTCCACCTCAGTCACTATCTCAGTGCCCACCTCAGTCTCTACCTCACTGTCCACATCAATCACTATCACACTGCCCACCTCAGTCTCTATCTCACGGTCCACCTCCGTCTCTATTGTACAGCCCAGCTCAGTCACTATCTCACTGTCCACCTCACACTTTATCCCACCGTCCACCTTAGCCTCTATCTCACTGCCCATCTCAGTCTCTATCTCGCTGTCCAATTCTGTCACTATCTCACTGCCCACCTCAGTCACTATCTCATTGCCCACCTCAGTCACTATTTTACTGCCCACCTCAGTCACTATCTCACTGCCCACCTCAGTCACTATCTCACTGCCCACCTCAGTCTCTATCTCACTGTCCACCTCAGTCACTATCTCACTGACAACTTCAGTCACTATCTCACCGTCCACCTCACTTTTTATCTCACTGTCAACCTTAGTCTCTATCTCAATGTCCACCTCAGTCATTTTCTCACTGTCCTCCTCAGTTGCTATCTCATTGCCCACCTCAGTCTCTATTCACTATCCACCTCAGTGTCTATTTCCCTGTCCCCCTCAGTCACTCTCTCACTGTTCAACTCAGTCTCTATCTCACTGCCCACCTCAGTCTCTATCTCACTGCCCAACTGAGTCACTATATTATTGCCCACTTCAGTCACTATTGCACTGTCCACCTCAGTCACTATCTCACTGCCCAGCTCTGTCTCTATCTCACTCCCCACCTCAGTCACTATCTCACTGCCCACCTCAGTCTCTATTTCACTATCTACCTCAGTCACTATCGCACTTTTCACCTAAGTCACTATCTCAGTGCCCACCTCAATCTCTATGCCACTGTCCACCTCAGTCACTATCTAACTGTCCACCTCAGTCTCTATCGCACTTCCCACCTCAGTCACTATCTTATTGCCCACCTCATTCTCTATCTCACTGTCCACCTCAGTCACGATCTGACTGCCCACCCTCAGTCACTATCTCACTGCCCAACTCCATCTCTATCTCACTGCCCACCTCAGTCACTATCTCGCTGCCCACCTCAGTCACTATCTCACTGCCCACCTCAGTCTCTATCTCACGGCCCACCTCAGTCACTATGTCACTGTCCACCTCAGTCACTATCACACTGCCCACCGCTGTCTCTGTCTCACTGTCCACCTCAGTCACAATCACACTGTCCACCTCAGTCACTATCTCACTGCCCACCTCAGTCTCTATCTCACTGACCACCTCAGTCACCATCTCACTGTCCACCTCAGTCTCTATCTCATTGTTCATCTCAGTCAATATCACACTGCCCACCTCAGTCACTATCTCACTTCCTACCTCAGTCTCTATCTTCCTATCCACCTCAGTCACTATCTCACTGCCCACCTCATTCTCTATCTCACTGCCCACCTTAGTCACTATCTCACTGCCCACCTCAGTCACTATCTCATTGCCCACCTCATTCTCTATCTCACTCTCCACCTCAGACATGATCTCACTGCCACCTCAGTCACTATCTCACTGCCCACCTCAGTGTCTATCTCACTGCCCACCTCAGTCACTATCTCATTGCCCACTTCAATCACTATCACACTGCCCACCTCAGTCACTATCTCACTGCCCACCTCAGTCTCTATCTCACTCTCCACCTCAGTCACGATCTCACTGCCCACCTCATTCTCTATCTCACTGCCCACCTTAGTCACTATCTCACTGCCCACCTCAGTCACTATCTCATTGCCCACCTCATTCTCTATCTCACTCTCCACCTCAGACATGATCTCACTGCCACCTCAGTCACTATCTCACTGCCCATCTCAGTATCTATCTCACTGTCCACCTCAGTCTCTATCTCACTGTCCACCTCAGTCACAATCTCACTGCCCACCTCAGTCACTATCTCACTGCCCACATCAGTCTATATCTCACTATCCACCTCAGTCACTATCGCACGGCATACCTCAGTCACTATCTCAGTGCCCACCTCAGTTTCTATCGCACTGCCCACCTCAGACACTATCTCACTGCCTACCTCAGTCACTATCGCACTGCCCACCTCAGTCACTATCTCACTGCTCATCTCAGTCACTCTCTCACTGTCCATCTTAGTCACGATCTCACTGTCCACCTCAGTCTCTATCTCACTATCGACCTCAGTCACTATCTCACTGCCCACCTCAGTCACTATGTTACTCCCCACCTCCGTCACTAATTCACTGTCCACCTCAGTCTCGCTCTCACTGTCCACCTCAGTCTCATTCCACTGTCCACCTCATTCACTATCTCACTATCACCTCAGTCTCTCTATCGCTGTCCAGCTCAGTCTCAATCTCACTGCCCACCACAGTCACTATCTTATTGCCCACCTCAGTCACTGTCTCACTGCCCACCTCTGACACTATCTCACTGCCCAAATCCGTCTCTATCTCACTGCCCACCTCAGTCAGTATCTCAATGTTTCCCTCAGTCACAATCTCACTACCCACCTCAGTGTATATCTCACTGTCCAACTCAGTCATTATCGCACTGCCCACCTCAGTCACGATATCAGTGCCCACCTCAGTCTCTACCTCACTGTCCACCTCAGTCTCTATCTCACGGCCCACCTCGGTCACTATGTCACTGTCCACCTCACTCACTATCAGACTGCCCACCCCAGTCGCTGTCTCACTGCCCACCTCAGTCACAATCACACTGTCCACCACAGTCACTATCTCACTGCCCACCTCAGTCACAATCACACTGTCCACCACAGTCACTATCTCACTGCCCACCTCAGTCTCTATCTCACTGCCCACCTCAGTCTCTATCTCACTGACCACCTCAGTCTCTATCTCACTCTCCATCTCAGTCACTATCTCACTACCTACCTCATTCTCTATCTCACCGCCCACCTTCAGTCACTATCACACTGCCCACCACATTCTCTATCTCACTGCCCACCTCCGTCTCTATCTCACTGCCCACCTCAGTCACTATCTCATTGCCCACCTCATTCTCTATCTCACTGCCCACGTCAGTCACGATCTCATTGCCCAGCTCTGTCACTGTCTCACTGCCCACCTCAGTCTCTATCTCATTGACCACCTCAGTCTCTATCTCACTGTCCACCTCAGTCACTGTCTCATTGACCATCTCATTCTCTATGTCACTTTCCACCTCAGTCGCTATCTCACTGTCCACCTCAGTCACTAAATCACTGCCCACCTCAGTCACTATCTCATTGCCCACCTCAGTCACGATCTCACTGCCCAACTCTGTCACTGTGTCACTGCCCACCTCAGTCTCTATCTCACTGTCCACCTCAGTCTCTATCTCATTGACCACCTCAGTCACTATCTCACTGTCCACCTCAGTCTCTATCTCACTGTCCACCTCAGTCTCTATCTCATGCCCCACCTCAGTCACTATGTCACTGTCCACCTCATTTTATATCTCACTGCCCACCTCAGTCACAATCACACTGTCCACCTCAGTCACTATCTCACTGCCCACCTCAGTCACAATCACACTGTCAACCTCAGTCACTATCTCACTGCCCACCTCAGTCTCTATCTCACTGTTCACCTCAGTCACTATCTCACTGCCCACCTCAGTCTCTATCTCACTGTCCACCTCAGTCACCATCTCACTGTCCATCACAGTCACGATCTCACTGCCCACCCTCAGTCTCTATCTCACTGCCCACCTCCGTCTCTATCTCACTGCCCACCTCAGTCACTATCTCATTGCCCACTTCATTCTCTATCTCACTGCCCACCTCAGTCACGATCTCATTGCCCAGCTCTGTCACTGTTACACTGCCCACCTCAGTCTCTATCTCATTGACCACCTCATTCTCTATGTCACTGTCCACCTCAGTCACTAAATCACTGCCCACCTCAGTCACTATCTCATTGCCCACCTCAGTCACGATCTCACTGCCCAACTCTGTCACTGTGTCACTCCCCACCTCAGTCTCTATCTCACTGCCCAATCTGTCACTGTCTCACTGCCCACATCAGTCTCTATCTCACTGTCCACCTCAGTCTCTATCTCATTGACCACCTCAGTCACTATCTCACTGTCCACCTCAGTCTCTATCTCACTGCCCACCTCAGTCACAATCACACTGTCCACCTCAGTCACTATCTCACTGCCGTCCTCAGTCTCTATCTCACTGTTCACCTCAGTCACTATCTCACTGCCCACCTCAGTCACTATCTCATTGCCCACCTCAGTCACTATCTTATTGCCCACCTCAGTCACTATCTCACTGCCCACCTCATTCTCTATCTCACTGCCCAACTCATTCTCTATCTACCTGTCCATCTCAGTCACGATCTCACTGCCCACCCTCAGTCTCTATCTCACTGCCCACCTCCGTCTCTCTCACTGCCCACCTCAGTCACTATCTCAGTGTCCACCTTAATCTCAATCTCACTCTGCACCTCAATCGCTGTCTCTGTCTCACTGTCCACCTCAATCACAATCACACTGTCCACCTCAGTCACTATCTCACTGCCCACCTCAGTCTCTATCTCACTGTTCACCTCAGTCACCATCTCACTGTCCACCTCAGTCTCTATCTCATTGTTCATCTCAGTCACTATCACACTGCCCACCTCAGTCACTATCTCACTTCCTACCTCAGTCTCTATTTTCCTATCCACCTCAGTCACTATCTCAGTGCCCACCTCATTCTCTATCTCACTGCCCACCTTAGTCATTATCTCACTGCCCACCTCAGTCACTATCTCATTGCCCACCTCATTCTCTATCTCACTCTCCAGCTCAGTCACGATCTCACTGCCACCTCAGTCACTATCTCACTACCCACCTCAGTGTCTATCTCACAGCCCACCTCAGTCACTATCTCACTGCCTACCTCCGTCTCTATCTCATTGCCCACCTTAGTCTCTATCTCACTGCCCACCTCAGTCAGTATCTCATTGCCCACCTCAGTCAGTATCTTACTGCCCACCTCAGTCACTATCTCACTGCCCACCTCAGTCTCTACCTCACGGTCCACCTCAGTCTCTATCTCACGGCCCACCTCAGTCACTATGTCACTGTCCACCTCAGTCACTATCACTCTGCCCACCCCAGTCTCTGTCTCACTGCCCACCTCAGTCACAATCACACTGTCCACCTCAGTCACTATCTCACTGCCCACCTCAGTCTCTATCTCACTGTCCACCTCAGTCTCTACCTCACGGTCCACCTCAGTCTCTATCTCACGGCCCACCTCAGTCACTATGTCACTGTCCACCTCAGTCACTATCACTCTGCCCGCCCCAGTCTCTGTCTCACTGCCCACCTCAGTCACAATCACACTGTCCACCTCAGTCACTATCTCACTGCCCACCTCAGTCTCTATCTCACTGCCCACCCTCAGTCTCTATCTCATTGCCCACCTCATTCTCTATCTAACTGTCCATCTCAGTCACGATCTCACTGCCCACCCTCAGTCTCTATCTCACTGCCCACCTCCGTCTCTATCTCACTGCCCACCTTAGTCACTATCTCAGTGCCCACCTCATTCTCTATCTCACTGTCCACCTCAGTCACGATCTGACTGCCCACCCTCAGTCACTATCTCACTGCTCACCTCAGTCTCTATCTCACTGCCCAACTCAGTCACTATCTCACTGTTCACCTCAGTCTCTATATCACTGCCCACCTCAGTCACTATCACACTGTCCACCTCAGTCACCATCTCACTCTCCACCTCACTCTCTATCTCATTGTACATCTCAGTTACTATCACACTGCCCACCTCAGTTTCTATCTCACTGCCCACCTCAGTCTCTATCTTACTGTCCACCTCAGTCACCATCTCACTGTCCACCTCAGTCTCTATCTCACTGACCACCTCAGTCACCATCTCACTGTCCACCTCAGTCTCTATCTCATTGTTCATCTCAGTCACTATCACACTGCCCACCTCAGTCACTATCTCACTTCCTACCTCAGTCTCTATCTTCCTATCCACCTTAGTCACTATCTCACTGCCCACCTCAGTCACTATCTCATTGCCCACCTCATTCTCTATCTCACTCTCCACCTCAGTCATGATCTCACTGCCACCTCAGTCACTATCTCACTACCCACCTCAATGTCTATCTCACTGCCCACCTCAGTCACTATCTCATTGCCCACTTCAATCACTGTCACACTGCCCACCTCAGTCACTATCTCACTGCCCACCTCATTCTCTATCTCACACTCCACCTCAGTCACGATCTCACTGCCCACCCTCAGTCACTATCTCACTGCCCACCTCAGTCACTATCTCATTGCCCACCTCATTCTCTATCTCACTCTCCACCTCAGTCACGATCTCACTGCCACCTCAGTCACTATCTCACTGCCCACCTCAGTCACTATCTCATTGCCCACTTCAATCACTATCACACTGCCCACCTCAGTCACTATCTCACTGCCCACCTCATTCTCTATCTCACTCTCCACCTCAGTCACGATCTCACTGCCCACCCTCAGTCACTATCTCACTGCCCACCTCAGTCTCTATCTCACTGCCCACCTCAGTCAGTATCTCATTGCCCACCTCAGTCAGTATCTTATTGCCCACCTCAGTCACTATCTCACTGCCCACCTCAGTCTCTACCTCACGGTCCACCTCAGTCTCTATCTCACGGCCCACCTCAGTCACTATGTCACTGTCCACCTCAGTCACTATCACACTCCCCACCCCAGTCTCTGTCACACTGCCCACCTCAGTCACAATCACACTGTCCACCTCAGTCACTATCTCACTGCCCACCTCAGTCTCTATCTCACTGTCCACCTCAGTCTCTATCTCACTGTCCACCTCAGTCACTATCTCACTGCCCACCTCAGTCTCTATCTCCCTCTCCACCTCAGTCACTATCTCACTCACTACCTCAGTCACTATCTCACTGCCCACCTCAGTCTCTATCTCACTCTCCATCTCAGTCACTATCTCACTACCTACCTCATTCTCTATCTCACTGCCCACCCTCAGTCACTATCTCACTGCCCACCCTCAGTCTCTATCTCTCTGCCCACCTCAGTCACTATCTCGCTGCCCACCTCAGTCACTATCTCACTGCCCACCTCAGTCTCTATCTCACGGCCCACCTCAGTCACTATGTCACTGTCCACCTCAGTCACTATCACACTGCCCACCGCTGTCTCTGTCTCACTGTCCACCTCAGTCACAATCACACTGTCCACCTCAGTCACTATCTCACGGCCCACCTCAGTCACTATGTCACTGTCCACCTCAGTCACTATCACACTGCCCACCGCTGTCTCTGTCTCACTGTCCACCTCAGTCACAATCACACTGTCCACCTCAGTCACTATCTCACTGCCCACCTCAGTCTCTATCTCACTGACCACCTCAGTCACCATCTCACTGTCCACCTCAGTCTCTATCTCATTGTTCATCTCAGTCAATATCACACTGCCCACCTCAGTCACTATCTCACTTCCTACCTCAGTCTCTATCTTCCTATCCATCTCAGTCACTATCTCACTGCCCACCTCATTCTCTATCTCACTGCCCACCTTAGTCACTATCTCACTGCCCACCTCAGTCACTATCTCATTGCCCACCTCATTCTCTATCTCACTCTCCACCTCAGACATGATCTCACTGCCACCTCAGTCACTATCTCACTGCCCACCTCAGTGTCTATCTCACTGCCCACCTCAGTCACTATCTCATTGCCCACTTCAATCACTATCACACTGCCCACCTCAGTCACTATCTCACTGCCCACCTCAGTCTCTATCTCACTCTCCACCTCAGTCACGATCTCACTGCCCACCTCATTCTCTATCTCACTGCCCACCTTAGTCACTATCTCACTGCCCACCTCAGTCACTATCTCATTGCCCACCTCATTCTCTATCTCACTCTCCACCTCAGACATGATCTCACTGCCACCTCAGTCACTATCTCACTGCCCATCTCAGTATCTATCTCACTGCCCACCTCAGTCTCTATCTCACTGTCCACCTCAGTCACAATCTCACTGCCCACCTCAGTCACTATCTCACTGCCCACATCAGTCTATATCTCACTATCCACCTCAGTCACTATCGCACGGCATACCTCAGTCACTATCTCAGTGCCCACCTCAGTTTCTATCGCACTGCCCACCTCAGACACTATCTCACTGCCTACCTCAGTCACTATCGCACTGCCCACCTCAGTCACTATCTCACTGCTCATCTCAGTCACTCTCTCACTGTCCATCTTAGTCACGATCTCACTGTCCACCTCAGTCTCTATCTCACTATCGACCTCAGTCACTATCTCACTGCCCACCTCAGTCACTATGTTACTCCCCACCTCCGTCACTAATTCACTGTCCCCCTCAGTCTCGCTCTCACTGTCCACCTCAGTCTCATTCCACTGTCCACCTCATTCACTATCTCACTATCACCTCAGTCTCTCTATCGCTGTCCAGCTCAGTCTCAATCTCACTGCCCACCACAGTCACTATCTTATTGCCCACCTCAGTCACTATCTCACTGCCCACCTCTGACACTATCTCACTGCCCAAATCCGTCTCTATCTCACTGCCCACCTCAGTCAGTATCTCAATGTTTCCCTCAGTCACAATCTCACTACCCACCTCAGTGTATATCTCACTGTCCAACTCAGTCATTATCGCACTGCCCACCTCAGTCACGATATCAGTGCCCACCTCAGTCTCTACCTCACTGTCCACCTCAGTCTCTATCTCACGGCCCACCTCGGTCACTATGTCACTGTCCACCTCACTCACTATCAGACTGCCCACCTCAGTCTCTATCTCACTGCCCACCTCAGTCTCTATCTCACTGACCACCTCAGTCTCTATCTCACTCTCCATCTCAGTCACTATCTCACTACCTACCTCATTCTCTATCTCACCGCCCACCTTCAGTCACTATCACACTGCCCACCACATTCTCTATCTCACTGCCCACCTCCGTCTCTATCTCACTGCCCACCTCAGTCACTATCTCATTGCCCACCTCATTCTCTATCTCACTGCCCACGTCAGTCACGATCTCATTGCCCAGCTCTGTCACTGTCTCACTGCCCACCTCAGTCTCTATCTCATTGACCACCTCAGTCTCTATCTCACTGTCCACCTCAGTCACTGTCTCATTGACCATCTCATTCTCTATGTCACTTTCCACCTCAGTCGCTATCTCACTGTCCACCTCAGTCACTAAATCACTGCCCACCTCAGTCACTATCTCATTGCCCACCTCAGTCACGATCTCACTGCCCAACTCTGTCACTGTGTCACTGCCCACCTCAGTCTCTATCTCACTGTCCACCTCAGTCTCTATCTCATTGACCACCTCAGTCACTATCTCACTGTCCACCTCAGTCTCTATCTCACTGTCCACCTCAGTCTCTATCTCATGCCCCACCTCAGTCACTATGTCACTGTCCACCTCATTTTATATCTCACTGCCCACCTCAGTCACAATCACACTGTCCACCTCAGTCACTATCTCACTGCCCACCTCAGTCACAATCACACTGTCAACCTCAGTCACTATCTCACTGCCCACCTCAGTCTCTATCTCACTGTTCACCTCAGTCACTATCTCACTGCCCACCTCAGTCTCTATCTCACTGTCCACCTCAGTCACCATCTCACTGTCCATCACAGTCACGATCTCACTGCCCACCCTCAGTCTCTATCTCACTGCCCACCTCCGTCTCTATCTCACTGCCCACCTCAGTCACTATCTCATTGCCCACTTCATTCTCTATCTCACTGCCCACCTCAGTCACGATCTCATTGCCCAGCTCTGTCACTGTTACACTGCCCACCTCAGTCTCTATCTCATTGACCACCTCATTCTCTATGTCACTGTCCACCTCAGTCACTAAATCACTGCCCACCTCAGTCACTATCTCATTGCCCACCTCAGTCACGATCTCACTGCCCAACTCTGTCACTGTGTCACTCCCCACCTCAGTCTCTATCTCACTGCCCAATCTGTCACTGTCTCACTGCCCACATCAGTCTCTATCTCACTGTCCACCTCAGTCTCTATCTCATTGACCACCTCAGTCACTATCTCACTGTCCACCTCAGTCTCTATCTCACTGCCCACCTCAGTCACAATCACACTGTCCACCTCAGTCACTATCTCACTGCCGTCCTCAGTCTCTATCTCACTGTTCACCTCAGTCACTATCTCACTGCCCACCTCAGTCACTATCTCATTGCCCACCTCAGTCACTATCTTATTGCCCACCTCAGTCACTATCTCACTGCCCACCTCATTCTCTATCTCACTGCCCAACTCATTCTCTATCTACCTGTCCATCTCAGTCACGATCTCACTGCCCACCCTCAGTCTCTATCTCACTGCCCACCTCCGTCTCTCTCACTGCCCACCTCAGTCACTATCTCAGTGTCCACCTTAATCTCAATCTCACTCTGCACCTCAATCGCTGTCTCTGTCTCACTGTCCACCTCAATCACAATCACACTGTCCACCTCAGTCACTATCTCACTGCCCACCTCAGTCTCTATCTCACTGTTCACCTCAGTCACCATCTCACTGTCCACCTCAGTCTCTATCTCATTGTTCATCTCAGTCACTATCACACTGCCCACCTCAGTCACTATCTCACTTCCTACCTCAGTCTCTATTTTCCTATCCACCTCAGTCACTATCTCAGTGCCCACCTCATTCTCTATCTCACTGCCCACCTTAGTCATTATCTCACTGCCCACCTCAGTCACTATCTCATTGCCCACCTCATTCTCTATCTCACTCTCCAGCTCAGTCACGATCTCACTGCCACCTCAGTCACTATCTCACTACCCACCTCAGTGTCTATCTCACAGCCCACCTCAGTCACTATCTCACTGCCTACCTCCGTCTCTATCTCATTGCCCACCTTAGTCTCTATCTCACTGCCCACCTCAGTCAGTATCTCATTGCCCACCTCAGTCAGTATCTTACTGCCCACCTCAGTCACTATCTCACTGCCCACCTCAGTCTCTACCTCACTGCCCACCTCAGTCACAATCACACTGTCCACCTCAGTCACTATCTCACTGCCCACCTCAGTCTCTATCTCACTGTCCACCTCAGTCTCTACCTCACGGTCCACCTCAGTCTCTATCTCACGGCCCACCTCAGTCATTATGTCACTGTCCACCTCAGTCACTATCACTCTGCCCGCCCCAGTCTCTGTCTCACTGCCCACCTCAGTCACAATCACACTGTCCACCTCAGTCACTATCTCACTGCCCACCTCAGTCTCTATCTCACTGCCCACCCTCAGTCTCTATCTCATTGCCCACCTCATTCTCTATCTAACTGTCCATCTCAGTCACGATCTCACTGCCCACCCTCAGTCTCTATCTCACTGCCCACCTCCGTCTCTATCTCACTGCCCACCTTAGTCACTATCTCAGTGCCCACCTCATTCTCTATCTCACTGTCCACCTCAGTCACGATCTGACTGCCCACCCTCAGTCACTATCTCACTGCTCACCTCAGTCTCTATCTCACTGCCCAACTCAGTCACTATCTCACTGTTCACCTCAGTCTCTATATCACTGCCCACCTCAGTCACTATCACACTGTCCACCTCAGTCACCATCTCACTCTCCACCTCACTCTCTATCTCATTGTACATCTCAGTTACTATCACACTGCCCACCTCAGTTTCTATCTCACTGCCCACCTCAGTCTCTATCTTACTGTCCACCTCAGTCACCATCTCACTGTCCACCTCAGTCTCTATCTCACTGACCACCTCAGTCACCATCTCACTGTCCACCTCAGTCTCTATCTCATTGTTCATCTCAGTCACTATCACACTGCCCACCTCAGTCACTATCTCACTTCCTACCTCAGTCTCTATCTTCCTATCCACCTTAGTCACTATCTCACTGCCCACCTCAGTCACTATCTCATTGCCCACCTCATTCTCTATCTCACTCTCCACCTCAGTCATGATCTCACTGCCACCTCAGTCACTATCTCACTACCCACCTCAATGTCTATCTCACTGCCCACCTCAGTCACTATCTCATTGCCCACTTCAATCACTGTCACACTGCCCACCTCAGTCACTATCTCACTGCCCACCTCATTCTCTATCTCACACTCCACCTCAGTCACGATCTCACTGCCCACCCTCAGTCACTATCTCACTGCCCACCTCAGTCACTATCTCATTGCCCACCTCATTCTCTATCTCACTCTCCACCTCAGTCACGATCTCACTGCCACCTCAGTCACTATCTCACTGCCCACCTCAGTCACTATCTCATTGCCCACTTCAATCACTATCACACTGCCCACCTCAGTCACTATCTCACTGCCCACCTCATTCTCTATCTCACTCTCCACCTCAGTCACGATCTCACTGCCCACCCTCAGTCACTATCTCACTGCCCACCTCAGTCTCTATCTCACTGCCCACCTCAGTCAGTATCTCATTGCCCACTTCAGTCAGTATCTTATTGCCCACCTCAGTCACTATCTCACTGCCCACCTCAGTCTCTACCTCACGGTCCACCTCAGTCTCTATCTCACGGCCCACCTCAGTCACTATGTCACTGTCCACCTCAGTCACTATCACACTCCCCACCCCAGTCTCTGTCACACTGCCCACCTCAGTCACAATCACACTGTCCACCTCAGTCACTATCTCACTGCCCACCTCAGTCTCTATCTCACTGTCCACCTCAGTCTCTATCTCACTGTCCACCTCAGTCACTATCTCACTGCCCACCTCAGTCTCTATCTCCCTCTCCACCTCAGTCACTATCTCACTCACTACCTCAGTCACTATCTCACTGCCCACCTCAGTCTCTATCTCACTCTCCATCTCAGTCACTATCTCACTACCTACCTCATTCTCTATCTCACTGCCCACCCTCAGTCACTATCTCACTGCCCACCCTCAGTCTCTATCTCTCTGCCCACCTCAGTCACTATCTCGCTGCCCACCTCAGTCACTATCTCACTGCCCACCTCAGTCTCTATCTCACGGCCCACCTCAGTCACTATGTCACTGTCCACCTCAGTCACTATCACACTGCCCACCGCTGTCTCTGTCTCACTGTCCACCTCAGTCACAATCACACTGTCCACCTCAGTCACTATCTCACGGCCCACCTCAGTCACTATGTCACTGTCCACCTCAGTCACTATCACACTGCCCACCGCTGTCTCTGTCTCACTGTCCACCTCAGTCACAATCACACTGTCCACCTCAGTCACTATCTCACTGCCCACCTCAGTCTCTATCTCACTGACCACCTCAGTCACCATCTCACTGTCCACCTCAGTCTCTATCTCATTGTTCATCTCAGTCAATATCACACTGCCCACCTCAGTCACTATCTCACTTCCTACCTCAGTCTCTATCTTCCTATCCATCTCAGTCACTATCTCACTGCCCACCTCATTCTCTATCTCACTGCCCACCTTAGTCACTATCTCACTGCCCACCTCAGTCACTATCTCATTGCCCACCTCATTCTCTATCTCACTCTCCACCTCAGACATGATCTCACTGCCACCTCAGTCACTATCTCACTGCCCACCTCAGTGTCTATCTCACTGCCCACCTCAGTCACTATCTCATTGCCCACTTCAATCACTATCACACTGCCCACCTCAGTCACTATCTCACTGCCCACCTCAGTCTCTATCTCACTCTCCACCTCAGTCACGATCTCACTGCCCACCTCATTCTCTATCTCACTGCCCACCTTAGTCACTATCTCACTGCCCACCTCAGTCACTATCTCATTGCCCACCTCATTCTCTATCTCACTCTCCACCTCAGACATGATCTCACTGCCACCTCAGTCACTATCTCACTGCCCATCTCAGTATCTATCTCACTGCCCACCTCAGTCTCTATCTCACTGTCCACCTCAGTCACAATCTCACTGCCCACCTCAGTCACTATCTCACTGCCCACATCAGTCTATATCTCACTATCCACCTCAGTCACTATCGCACGGCATACCTCAGTCACTATCTCAGTGCCCACCTCAGTTTCTATCGCACTGCCCACCTCAGACACTATCTCACTGCCTACCTCAGTCACTATCGCACTGCCCACCTCAGTCACTATCTCACTGCTCATCTCAGTCACTCTCTCACTGTCCATCTTAGTCACGATCTCACTGTCCACCTCAGTCTCTATCTCACTATCGACCTCAGTCACTATCTCACTGCCCACCTCAGTCACTATGTTACTCCCCACCTCCGTCACTAATTCACTGTCCACCTCAGTCTCGCTCTCACTGTCCACCTCAGTCTCATTCCACTGTCCACCTCATTCACTATCTCACTATCACCTCAGTCTCTCTATCGCTGTCCAGCTCAGTCTCAATCTCACTGCCCACCACAGTCACTATCTTATTGCCCACCTCAGTCACTATCTCACTGCCCACCTCTGACACTATCTCACTGCCCAAATCCGTCTCTATCTCACTGCCCACCTCAGTCAGTATCTCAATGTTTCCCTCAGTCACAATCTCACTACCCACCTCAGTGTATATCTCACTGTCCAACTCAGTCATTATCGCACTGCCCACCTCAGTCACGATATCAGTGCCCACCTCAGTCTCTACCTCACTGTCCACCTCAGTCTCTATCTCACGGCCCACCTCGGTCACTATGTCACTGTCCACCTCACTCACTATCAGACTGCCCACCTCAGTCTCTATCTCACTGCCCACCTCAGTCTCTATCTCACTGACCACCTCAGTCTCTATCTCACTCTCCATCTCAGTCACTATCTCACTACCTACCTCATTCTCTATCTCACCGCCCACCTTCAGTCACTATCACACTGCCCACCACATTCTCTATCTCACTGCCCACCTCCGTCTCTATCTCACTGCCCACCTCAGTCACTATCTCATTGCCCACCTCATTCTCTATCTCACTGCCCACGTCAGTCACGATCTCATTGCCCAGCTCTGTCACTGTCTCACTGCCCACCTCAGTCTCTATCTCATTGACCACCTCAGTCTCTATCTCACTGTCCACCTCAGTCACTGTCTCATTGACCATCTCATTCTCTATGTCACTTTCCACCTCAGTCGCTATCTCACTGTCCACCTCAGTCACTAAATCACTGCCCACCTCAGTCACTATCTCATTGCCCACCTCAGTCACGATCTCACTGCCCAACTCTGTCACTGTGTCACTGCCCACCTCAGTCTCTATCTCACTGTCCACCTCAGTCTCTATCTCATTGACCACCTCAGTCACTATCTCACTGTCCACCTCAGTCTCTATCTCACTGTCCACCTCAGTCTCTATCTCATGCCCCACCTCAGTCACTATGTCACTGTCCACCTCATTTTATATCTCACTGCCCACCTCAGTCACAATCACACTGTCCACCTCAGTCACTATCTCACTGCCCACCTCAGTCACAATCACACTGTCAACCTCAGTCACTATCTCACTGCCCACCTCAGTCTCTATCTCACTGTTCACCTCAGTCACTATCTCACTGCCCACCTCAGTCTCTATCTCACTGTCCACCTCAGTCACCATCTCACTGTCCATCACAGTCACGATCTCACTGCCCACCCTCAGTCTCTATCTCACTGCCCACCTCCGTCTCTATCTCACTGCCCACCTCAGTCACTATCTCATTGCCCACTTCATTCTCTATCTCACTGCCCACCTCAGTCACGATCTCATTGCCCAGCTCTGTCACTGTTACACTGCCCACCTCAGTCTCTATCTCATTGACCACCTCATTCTCTATGTCACTGTCCACCTCAGTCACTAAATCACTGCCCACCTCAGTCACTATCTCATTGCCCACCTCAGTCACGATCTCACTGCCCAACTCTGTCACTGTGTCACTCCCCACCTCAGTCTCTATCTCACTGCCCAATCTGTCACTGTCTCACTGCCCACATCAGTCTCTATCTCACTGTCCACCTCAGTCTCTATCTCATTGACCACCTCAGTCACTATCTCACTGTCCACCTCAGTCTCTATCTCACTGCCCACCTCAGTCACAATCACACTGTCCACCTCAGTCACTATCTCACTGCCGTCCTCAGTCTCTATCTCACTGTTCACCTCAGTCACTATCTCACTGCCCACCTCAGTCACTATCTCATTGCCCACCTCAGTCACTATCTTATTGCCCACCTCAGTCACTATCTCACTGCCCACCTCATTCTCTATCTCACTGCCCAACTCATTCTCTATCTACCTGTCCATCTCAGTCACGATCTCACTGCCCACCCTCAGTCTCTATCTCACTGCCCACCTCCGTCTCTCTCACTGCCCACCTCAGTCACTATCTCAGTGTCCACCTTAATCTCAATCTCACTCTGCACCTCAATCGCTGTCTCTGTCTCACTGTCCACCTCAATCACAATCACACTGTCCACCTCAGTCACTATCTCACTGCCCACCTCAGTCTCTATCTCACTGTTCACCTCAGTCACCATCTCACTGTCCACCTCAGTCTCTATCTCATTGTTCATCTCAGTCACTATCACACTGCCCACCTCAGTCACTATCTCACTTCCTACCTCAGTCTCTATTTTCCTATCCACCTCAGTCACTATCTCAGTGCCCACCTCATTCTCTATCTCACTGCCCACCTTAGTCATTATCTCACTGCCCACCTCAGTCACTATCTCATTGCCCACCTCATTCTCTATCTCACTCTCCAGCTCAGTCACGATCTCACTGCCACCTCAGTCACTATCTCACTACCCACCTCAGTGTCTATCTCACAGCCCACCTCAGTCACTATCTCACTGCCTACCTCCGTCTCTATCTCATTGCCCACCTTAGTCTCTATCTCACTGCCCACCTCAGTCAGTATCTCATTGCCCACCTCAGTCAGTATCTTACTGCCCACCTCAGTCACTATCTCACTGCCCACCTCAGTCTCTACCTCACGGTCCACCTCAGTCTCTATCTCACGGCCCACCTCAGTCACTATGTCACTGTCCACCTCAGTCACTATCACTCTGCCCACCCCAGTCTCTGTCTCACTGCCCACCTCAGTCACAATCACACTGTCCACCTCAGTCACTATCTCACTGCCCACCTCAGTCTCTATCTCACTGTCCACCTCAGTCTCTACCTCACGGTCCACCTCAGTCTCTATCTCACGGCCCACCTCAGTCACTATGTCACTGTCCACCTCAGTCACTATCACTCTGCCCGCCCCAGTCTCTGTCTCACTGCCCACCTCAGTCACAATCACACTGCCCACCTCATTCTCTATCTCACACTCCACCTCAGTCACGATCTCACTGCCCACCCTCAGTCACTATCTCACTGCCCACCTCAGTCACTATCTCATTGCCCACCTCATTCTCTATCTCACTCTCCACCTCAGTCACGATCTCACTGCCACCTCAGTCACTATCTCACTGCCCACCTCAGTCACTATCTCATTGCCCACTTCAATCACTATCACACTGCCCACCTCAGTCACTATCTCACTGCCCACCTCATTCTCTATCTCACTCTCCACCTCAGTCACGATCTCACTGCCCACCCTCAGTCACTATCTCACTGCCCACCTCAGTCTCTATCTCACTGCCCACCTCAGTCAGTATCTCATTGCCCACTTCAGTCAGTATCTTATTGCCCACCTCAGTCACTATCTCACTGCCCACCTCAGTCTCTACCTCACGGTCCACCTCAGTCTCTATCTCACGGCCCACCTCAGTCACTATGTCACTGTCCACCTCAGTCACTATCACACTCCCCACCCCAGTCTCTGTCACACTGCCCACCTCAGTCACAATCACACTGTCCACCTCAGTCACTATCTCACTGCCCACCTCAGTCTCTATCTCACTGTCCACCTCAGTCTCTATCTCACTGTCCACCTCAGTCACTATCTCACTGCCCACCTCAGTCTCTATCTCCCTCTCCACCTCAGTCACTATCTCACTCACTACCTCAGTCACTATCTCACTGCCCACCTCAGTCTCTATCTCACTCTCCATCTCAGTCACTATCTCACTACCTACCTCATTCTCTATCTCACTGCCCACCCTCAGTCACTATCTCACTGCCCACCCTCAGTCTCTATCTCTCTGCCCACCTCAGTCACTATCTCGCTGCCCACCTCAGTCACTATCTCACTGCCCACCTCAGTCTCTATCTCACGGCCCACCTCAGTCACTATGTCACTGTCCACCTCAGTCACTATCACACTGCCCACCGCTGTCTCTGTCTCACTGTCCACCTCAGTCACAATCACACTGTCCACCTCAGTCACTATCTCACGGCCCACCTCAGTCACTATGTCACTGTCCACCTCAGTCACTATCACACTGCCCACCGCTGTCTCTGTCTCACTGTCCACCTCAGTCACAATCACACTGTCCACCTCAGTCACTATCTCACTGCCCACCTCAGTCTCTATCTCACTGACCACCTCAGTCACCATCTCACTGTCCACCTCAGTCTCTATCTCATTGTTCATCTCAGTCAATATCACACTGCCCACCTCAGTCACTATCTCACTTCCTACCTCAGTCTCTATCTTCCTATCCATCTCAGTCACTATCTCACTGCCCACCTCATTCTCTATCTCACTGCCCACCTTAGTCACTATCTCACTGCCCACCTCAGTCACTATCTCATTGCCCACCTCATTCTCTATCTCACTCTCCACCTCAGACATGATCTCACTGCCACCTCAGTCACTATCTCACTGCCCACCTCAGTGTCTATCTCACTGCCCACCTCAGTCACTATCTCATTGCCCACTTCAATCACTATCACACTGCCCACCTCAGTCACTATCTCACTGCCCACCTCAGTCTCTATCTGACTCTCCACCTCAGTCACGATCTCACTGCCCACCTCATTCTCTATCTCACTGCCCACCTTAGTCACTATCTCACTGCCCACCTCAGTCACTATCTCATTGCCCACCTCATTCTCTATCTCACTCTCCACCTCAGACATGATCTCACTGCCACCTCAGTCACTATCTCACTGCCCATCTCAGTATCTATCTCACTGCCCACCTCAGTCTCTATCTCACTGTCCACCTCAGTCACAATCTCACTGCCCACCTCAGTCACTATCTCACTGCCCACATCAGTCTATATCTCACTATCCACCTCAGTCACTATCGCACGGCATACCTCAGTCACTATCTCAGTGCCCACCTCAGTTTCTATCGCACTGCCCACCTCAGACACTATCTCACTGCCTACCTCAGTCACTATCGCACTGCCCACCTCAGTCACTATCTCACTGCTCATCTCAGTCACTCTCTCACTGTCCATCTTAGTCACGATCTCACTGTCCACCTCAGTCTCTATCTCACTATCGACCTCAGTCACTATCTCACTGCCCACCTCAGTCACTATGTTACTCCCCACCTCCGTCACTAATTCACTGTCCACCTCAGTCTCGCTCTCACTGTCCACCTCAGTCTCATTCCACTGTCCACCTCATTCACTATCTCACTATCACCTCAGTCTCTCTATCGCTGTCCAGCTCAGTCTCAATCTCACTGCCCACCACAGTCACTATCTTATTGCCCACCTCAGTCACTATCTCACTGCCCACCTCTGACACTATCTCACTGCCCAAATCCGTCTCTATCTCACTGCCCACCTCAGTCAGTATCTCAATGTTTCCCTCAGTCACAATCTCACTACCCACCTCAGTGTATATCTCACTGTCCAACTCAGTCATTATCGCACTGCCCACCTCAGTCACGATATCAGTGCCCACCTCAGTCTCTACCTCACTGTCCACCTCAGTCTCTATCTCACGGCCCACCTCGGTCACTATGTCACTGTCCACCTCACTCACTATCAGACTGCCCACCTCAGTCTCTATCTCACTGCCCACCTCAGTCTCTATCTCACTGACCACCTCAGTCTCTATCTCACTCTCCATCTCAGTCACTATCTCACTACCTACCTCATTCTCTATCTCACCGCCCACCTTCAGTCACTATCACACTGCCCACCACATTCTCTATCTCACTGCCCACCTCCGTCTCTATCTCACTGCCCACCTCAGTCACTATCTCATTGCCCACCTCATTCTCTATCTCACTGCCCACGTCAGTCACGATCTCATTGCCCAGCTCTGTCACTGTCTCACTGCCCACCTCAGTCTCTATCTCATTGACCACCTCAGTCTCTATCTCACTGTCCACCTCAGTCACTGTCTCATTGACCATCTCATTCTCTATGTCACTTTCCACCTCAGTCGCTATCTCACTGTCCACCTCAGTCACTAAATCACTGCCCACCTCAGTCACTATCTCATTGCCCACCTCAGTCACGATCTCACTGCCCAACTCTGTCACTGTGTCACTGCCCACCTCAGTCTCTATCTCACTGTCCACCTCAGTCTCTATCTCATTGACCACCTCAGTCACTATCTCACTGTCCACCTCAGTCTCTATCTCACTGTCCACCTCAGTCTCTATCTCATGCCCCACCTCAGTCACTATGTCACTGTCCACCTCATTTTATATCTCACTGCCCACCTCAGTCACAATCACACTGTCCACCTCAGTCACTATCTCACTGCCCACCTCAGTCACAATCACACTGTCAACCTCAGTCACTATCTCACTGCCCACCTCAGTCTCTATCTCACTGTTCACCTCAGTCACTATCTCACTGCCCACCTCAGTCTCTATCTCACTGTCCACCTCAGTCACCATCTCTCTGTCCATCACAGTCACGATCTCACTGCCCACCCTCAGTCTCTATCTCACTGCCCACCTCCGTCTCTATCTCACTGCCCACCTCAGTCACTATCTCATTGCCCACTTCATTCTCTATCTCACTGCCCACCTCAGTCACGATCTCATTGCCCAGCTCTGTCACTGTTACACTGCCCACCTCAGTCTCTATCTCATTGACCACCTCATTCTCTATGTCACTGTCCACCTCAGTCACTAAATCACTGCCCACCTCAGTCACTATCTCATTGCCCACCTCAGTCACGATCTCACTGCCCAACTCTGTCACTGTGTCACTCCCCACCTCAGTCTCTATCTCACTGCCCAATCTGTCACTGTCTCACTGCCCACATCAGTCTCTATCTCACTGTCCACCTCAGTCTCTATCTCATTGACCACCTCAGTCACTATCTCACTGTCCACCTCAGTCTCTATCTCACTGCCCACCTCAGTCACAATCACACTGTCCACCTCAGTCACTATCTCACTGCCCACCTCAGTCTCTATCTCACTGTTCACCTCAGTCACTATCTCACTGCCCACCTCAGTCACTATCTCATTGCCCACCTCAGTCACTATCTTATTGCCCACCTCAGTCACTATCTCACTGCCCACCTCATTCTCTATCTCACTGCCCAACTCATTCTCTATCTACCTGTCCATCTCAGTCACGATCTCACTGCCCACCCTCAGTCTCTATCTCACTGCCCACCTCCGTCTCTCTCACTGCCCACCTCAGTCACTATCTCAGTGTCCACCTTAATCTCAATCTCACTCTGCACCTCAATCGCTGTCTCTGTCTCACTGTCCACCTCAATCACAATCACACTGTCCACCTCAGTCACTATCTCACTGCCCACCTCAGTCTCTATCTCACTGTTCACCTCAGTCACCATCTCACTGTCCACCTCAGTCTCTATCTCATTGTTCATCTCAGTCACTATCACACTGCCCACCTCAGTCACTATCTCACTTCCTACCTCAGTCTCTATTTTCCTATCCACCTCAGTCACTATCTCAGTGCCCACCTCATTCTCTATCTCACTGCCCACCTTAGTCATTATCTCACTGCCCACCTCAGTCACTATCTCATTGCCCACCTCATTCTCTATCTCACTCTCCAGCTCAGTCACGATCTCACTGCCACCTCAGTCACTATCTCACTACCCACCTCAGTGTCTATCTCACAGCCCACCTCAGTCACTATCTCACTGCCTACCTCCGTCTCTATCTCATTGCCCACCTTAGTCTCTATCTCACTGCCCACCTCAGTCAGTATCTCATTGCCCACCTCAGTCAGTATCTTACTGCCCACCTCAGTCACTATCTCACTGCCCACCTCAGTCTCTACCTCACGGTCCACCTCAGTCTCTATCTCACGGCCCACCTCAGTCACTATGTCACTGTCCACCTCAGTCACTATCACTCTGCCCACCCCAGTCTCTGTCTCACTGCCCACCTCAGTCACAATCACACTGTCCACCTCAGTCACTATCTCACTGCCCACCTCAGTCTCTATCTCACTGCCCACCCTCAGTCTCTATCTCATTGCCCACCTCATTCTCTATCTAACTGTCCATCTCAGTCACGATCTCACTGCCCACCCTCAGTCTCTATCTCACTGCCCACCTCCGTCTCTATCTCACTGCCCACCTTAGTCACTATCTCAGTGCCCACCTCATTCTCTATCTCACTGTCCACCTCAGTCACGATCTGACTGCCCACCCTCAGTCACTATCTCACTGCTCACCTCAGTCTCTATCTCACTGCCCAACTCAGTCACTATCTCACTGTTCACCTCAGTCTCTATATCACTGCCCACCTCAGTCACTATCACACTGTCCACCTCAGTCACCATCTCACTCTCCACCTCACTCTCTATCTCATTGTACATCTCAGTTACTATCACACTGCCCACCTCAGTTTCTATCTCACTGCCCACCTCAGTCTCTATCTTACTGTCCACCTCAGTCACCATCTCACTGTCCACCTCAGTCTCTATCTCACTGACCACCTCAGTCACCATCTCACTGTCCACCTCAGTCTCTATCTCATTGTTCATCTCAGTCACTATCACACTGCCCACCTCAGTCACTATCTCACTTCCTACCTCAGTCTCTATCTTCCTATCCACCTTAGTCACTATCTCACTGCCCACCTCAGTCACTATCTCATTGCCCACCTCATTCTCTATCTCACTCTCCACCTCAGTCATGATCTCACTGCCACCTCAGTCACTATCTCACTACCCACCTCAATGTCTATCTCACTGCCCACCTCAGTCACTATCTCATTGCCCACTTCAATCACTGTCACACTGCCCACCTCAGTCACTATCTCACTGCCCACCTCATTCTCTATCTCACACTCCACCTCAGTCACGATCTCACTGCCCACCCTCAGTCACTATCTCACTGCCCACCTCAGTCACTATCTCATTGCCCACCTCATTCTCTATCTCACTCTCCACCTCAGTCACGATCTCACTGCCACCTCAGTCACTATCTCACTGCCCACCTCAGTCACTATCTCATTGCCCACTTCAATCACTATCACACTGCCCACCTCAGTCACTATCTCACTGCCCACCTCATTCTCTATCTCACTCTCCACCTCAGTCACGATCTCACTGCCCACCCTCAGTCACTATCTCACTGCCCACCTCAGTCTCTATCTCACTGCCCACCTCAGTCAGTATCTCATTGCCCACTTCAGTCTCTATCTCACGGCCCACCTCAGTCACTATGTCACTGTCCACCTCAGTCACTATCACACTCCCCACCCCAGTCTCTGTCACACTGCCCACCTCAGTCACAATCACACTGTCCACCTCAGTCACTATCTCACTGCCCACCTCAGTCTCTATCTCCCTCTCCACCTCAGTCTCTATCTCACTGTCCACCTCAGTCACTATCTCACTGCCCACCTCAGTCTCTATCTCACTCTCCATCTCAGTCACTATCTCACTACCTACCTCATTCTCTATCTCACTGCCCACCCTCAGTCACTATCTCACTGCCCACCCTCAGTCTCTATCTCTCTGCCCACCTCCGTCTCTATCTCACTGCCCACCTTAGTCATTATCTCAGTGCCCACCTCATTCTCTATCTCACTGTCCACCTCAGTCACGATCTCACTGCCCAGCCTCAGTCACTATCTCACTGCTCACCTCAGTCTCTTCTCACTGCCCAACTCAGTCACTATCTCACTGCTCACCTCAGTCTCTATCTCACTCTCCACCTCAGTCACCATCTCACTCTCCACCTCAGTCTCTATCTCATTGTACATCTCAGTTTCTATCTCACTGCCCACCTCAGTCTCTATCTTACTGTCCACCTCAGTCTCTATCTCACTGCCCACCTCAGTCACTATCTCACTGTCCACCTCAGTCACTATCTCACTGCCCACCTCAGTCTCTATCTCACTGTCCACCTCAGTCACTATCTCACTCACTACCTCATTCACTATCTCACTGCCCACCTCAGTCTCTATCTCACTCTCCATCTCAGTCACTATCTCACTACCTACCTCATTGTCTATCTCACTGCCCACCCTCAGTCACTATCTCACTGCCCACCCTCAGTCTCTATCTCTCTGCCCACCCTCAGTCTCTCTCTCACTGCCCACCTCATTCTCTATCTAACTGTCCATCTCAGTCACGATCTCACTGCCCACCCTCAGTCTCTCTCTCACTGCCCACCTCATTCTCTATCTAACTGTCCATCTCAGTCACGATCTCACTGCCCACCCTCAGTCTCTATCTCACTCTCCACCTCAGTCTCTATCTCATTGTACATCTCAGTTTCTATCTCACTGCCCACCTCAGTCTCTATCTTACTGTCCACCTCAGTCTCTATCTCACTCTCCACCTCAGTCACCATCTCACTCTCCACCTCAGTCTCTATCTCATTGTACATCTCAGTTTCTATCTCACTGCCCACCTCAGTCTCTATCTTACTGTCCACCTCAGTCTCTATCTCACTGCCCACCTCAGTCACTATCTCACTGTCCACCTCAGTCACTATCTCATTGACCACCTCATTCTCTATGTCACTGTCCACCTCAGTCTCTATCTCACGGCCCACCTCAGTCACTATCTCATTACCCACCTCAGTCACTATTTTACTGCCCACCTCAGTCACTATCACACTGTCCACCTCAGTCACCATCTCACTCTCCACCTCACTCTCTATCTCATTGTACATCTCAGTTACTATCACACTGCCCACCTCAGTTTCTATCTCACTGCCCACCTCAGTCTCTATCTTACTGTCGACCTCAGTCACTATCTCACTGTCCACCTCAGTCACTATCTCATTGACCACCTCATTCTCTATGTCACTGTCCACCTCAGTCTCTATCTCACGGCCCACCTCAGTCACTATCTCATTGCCCACCTCAGTCACTATTTTACTGCCCACCTCAGTCACTATCTCACTGCCCACCTCAGTCACTATCTCACAGCCCAACTCCATTTCTATCTCACTGCCCACCTCAGTCACTATCTCAATGTTCACGTCAGTCACGATCTCTCTGCCCACCTGAGTCTCTATCTCACTGTCGAACGCAGTCACTATTGCACTGTCCACCTCAGTCACTATCTCAGTGCCCACCTCAGTCTCTACCTCACTGTCCACTTCAATCACTATCACACTGCCCACCTCAGTCTCTATCTCACGGCCCACCTCAGTTACTATCGCACTGTCCACCTCAGTCTCTATCTCACTGCCCACCTCAGTCACTATCTCAGTGTCCACCTTAATCTCAATCTCACTCTGCACCTCAATCACTATCTCACTGCCCACCTTAGTCACTATCTCACTGCCCACCTCAGTCACTATCTCATTGCCCACCTCATTCTCTATCTCACTCTCCACCTCAGTCACGATCTCACTGCCACCTCAGTCACTATCTCACTGCCCACCTCAGTCACTATCTCATTGCCCACCTCAGTCACTATCTCATTGCCCACTTCAATCACTATCACACTGCCCACCTCAGTCACTATCTCACTGCCCACCTCATTCTCTATCTCACTCTCCACCTCAGTCACAATCTCACTGCCCACCCTCAGTCACTATCTCACTGCCCACCTCAGTCTCTATCTCACTGCCCACCTCAGTCAGTATCTCATTGCCCACCTCAGTCAGTATCTTACTGCCCACCTCAGTCACGATCTCACTGCCCACCTCAGTCTCTACCTCACGGTCCACCTCAGTCTCTATCTCACGGCCCACCTCAGTCACGATGTCACTGTCCGCCTCAGTCACTATCACACTGCCCACCCCAGTCTCTGTCTCACTGCCCACCTCAGTCACCATCACACTGTCCACCTCAGTCACCATCACACTGTCCACCTCAGTCACTATCTCACTGCCTACCTCAGTCACTATCTCACTGCCCACCTCAGTCTCTCTCTCACTCTCCATCTCAGTCACTATCTCACTACCTACCTCATTCTCTATCTCACTGCCCAACTCATTCTCTATCTAACTGTCCATCTCAGTCACGATCTCACTGCCCACCCTCAGTCTCTATCTCACTGCCCACCTCCGTCTCTATCTCACTGCCCACCTTAGTCACTAACTCAGTGCCCACCTCATTCTCTATCTCACTGTCCACCTCAGTCACGATCTCACTGCCCACCTCATTCTCTATCTCACTGCCCACCCTCAGTCACGATCTCACTGCCCACCTCATTCTCTATCTCACTGTCCACCTCAGTCACTGTCTCACTGCCCACCTCAGTCACTATCACACTGTCCACCTCAGTCACCATCTCACTCTCCACCTCAGTCTCTATCTCATTGTACATCTCAGTTACTATCACACTGCCCACCTCAGTTTCTATCTCACTGTCCACCTCAGTCTCTATCTCACTGTCCACCTCAGTCACTATCTCACTGTCCACCTCAGTCACTATCTCATTGACCACCTCATTCTCTATGTCACTGTCCACCTCAGTCTCTATCTCACTGCCCACCTCAGTCACTATCTCACTGCCCACCTCAGTCACTATCTCATTGCCCACCTCAGTCACTATTTTACTGCCCACCTCAGTCACTATCTCACTGCCCACCTCAGTCACTATCTCACAGCCCAACTCCATTTCTATCTCACTGCCCACCTCAGTCAGTATCTCAATGTTCACGTCAGTCACAATCTCACTGCCCACCTCAGTCTCTATCTCACTGTCGAACTCAGTCACTATCGCACTGTCCACCTCAGTCACTATCTCAGTGCCCACCTCAGTCTCTGTCTCACTGCCCACCTCAGTCACTATCACACTGCCCACATCAGTCTCTATCTCACGGCCCACCTCAGTCACTATCGCACTGTCCACCTCAGTCTCTATGTCACTGCCCACCTCAGTCACTATCTCAGTGTCCACCTTAATCTCAATCTCACTCTGCACCTCAATCACTATCTCACTGCCCACCTTAGTCACTATCTCACTGCCCACCTCAGTCACTATCTCATTGCCCACCTCATTCTCTATCTCACTCTCCACCTCAGTCACGATCTCACTGCCACCTCAGTCACTATCTCACTGCCCACCTCAGTCACTATCTCATTGCCCACCTCAGTCACTATCTCATTGCCCACTTCAATCACTATCACACTGCCCACCTCATTCTCTATCTAACTGTCCATCTCAGTCACGATCTCACTGCCCACCCTCAGTCTCTATCTCACTCTCCACCTCAGTCTCTATCTCATTGTACATCTCAGTTTCTATCTCACTGCCCACCTCAGTCTCTATCTTACTGTCCACCTCAGTCTCTATCTCACTCTCCACCTCAGTCACCATCTCACTCTCCACCTCAGTCTCTATCTCATTGTACATCTCAGTTTCTATCTCACTGCCCACCTCAGTCTCTATCTTACTGTCCACCTCAGTCTCTATCTCACTGCCCACCTCAGTCACTATCTCACTGTCCACCTCAGTCACTATCTCATTGACCACCTCATTCTCTATGTCACTGTCCACCTCAGTCTCTATCTCACGGCCCACCTCAGTCACTATCTCATTACCCACCTCAGTCACTATTTTACTGCCCACCTCAGTCACTATCACACTGTCCACCTCAGTCACCATCTCACTCTCCACCTCACTCTCTATCTCATTGTACATCTCAGTTACTATCACACTGCCCACCTCAGTTTCTATCTCACTGCCCACCTCAGTCTCTATCTTACTGTCGACCTCAGTCACTATCTCACTGTCCACCTCAGTCACTATCTCATTGACCACCTCATTCTCTATGTCACTGTCCACCTCAGTCTCTATCTCACGGCCCACCTCAGTCACTATCTCATTGCCCACCTCAGTCACTATTTTACTGCCCACCTCAGTCACTATCTCACTGCCCACCTCAGTCACTATCTCACAGCCCAACTCCATTTCTATCTCACTGCCCACCTCAGTCACTATCTCAATGTTCACGTCAGTCACGATCTCTCTGCCCACCTGAGTCTCTATCTCACTGTCGAACGCAGTCACTATTGCACTGTCCACCTCAGTCACTATCTCAGTGCCCACCTCAGTCTCTACCTCACTGTCCACTTCAATCACTATCACACTGCCCACCTCAGTCTCTATCTCACGGCCCACCTCAGTTACTATCGCACTGTCCACCTCAGTCTCTATCTCACTGCCCACCTCAGTCACTATCTCAGTGTCCACCTTAATCTCAATCTCACTCTGCACCTCAATCACTATCTCACTGCCCACCTTAGTCACTATCTCACTGCCCACCTCAGTCACTATCTCATTGCCCACCTCATTCTCTATCTCACTCTCCACCTCAGTCACGATCTCACTGCCACCTCAGTCACTATCTCACTGCCCACCTCAGTCACTATCTCATTGCCCACCTCAGTCACTATCTCATTGCCCACTTCAATCACTATCACACTGCCCACCTCAGTCACTATCTCACTGCCCACCTCATTCTCTATCTCACTCTCCACCTCAGTCACAATCTCACTGCCCACCCTCAGTCACTATCTCACTGCCCACCTCAGTCTCTATCTCACTGCCCACCTCAGTCAGTATCTCATTGCCCACCTCAGTCAGTATCTTACTGCCCACCTCAGTCACGATCTCACTGCCCACCTCAGTCTCTACCTCACGGTCCACCTCAGTCTCTATCTCACGGCCCACCTCAGTCACGATGTCACTGTCCGCCTCAGTCACTATCACACTGCCCACCCCAGTCTCTGTCTCACTGCCCACCTCAGTCACCATCACACTGTCCACCTCAGTCACCATCACACTGTCCACCTCAGTCACTATCTCACTGCCTACCTCAGTCACTATCTCACTGCCCACCTCAGTCTCTCTCTCACTCTCCATCTCAGTCACTATCTCACTACCTACCTCATTCTCTATCTCACTGCCCAACTCATTCTCTATCTAACTGTCCATCTCAGTCACGATCTCACTGCCCACCCTCAGTCTCTATCTCACTGCCCACCTCCGTCTCTATCTCACTGCCCACCTTAGTCACTAACTCAGTGCCCACCTCATTCTCTATCTCACTGTCCACCTCAGTCACGATCTCACTGCCCACCTCATTCTCTATCTCACTGCCCACCCTCAGTCACGATCTCACTGCCCACCTCATTCTCTATCTCACTGTCCACCTCAGTCACTGTCTCACTGCCCACCTCAGTCACTATCACACTGTCCACCTCAGTCACCATCTCACTCTCCACCTCAGTCTCTATCTCATTGTACATCTCAGTTACTATCACACTGCCCACCTCAGTTTCTATCTCACTGTCCACCTCAGTCTCTATCTCACTGTCCACCTCAGTCACTATCTCACTGTCCACCTCAGTCACTATCTCATTGACCACCTCATTCTCTATGTCACTGTCCACCTCAGTCTCTATCTCACTGCCCACCTCAGTCACTATCTCACTGCCCACCTCAGTCACTATCTCATTGCCCACCTCAGTCACTATTTTACTGCCCACCTCAGTCACTATCTCACTGCCCACCTCAGTCACTATCTCACAGCCCAACTCCATTTCTATCTCACTGCCCACCTCAGTCAGTATCTCAATGTTCACGTCAGTCACAATCTCACTGCCCACCTCAGTCTCTATCTCACTGTCGAACTCAGTCACTATCGCACTGTCCACCTCAGTCACTATCTCAGTGCCCACCTCAGTCTCTGTCTCACTGCCCACCTCAGTCACTATCACACTGCCCACATCAGTCTCTATCTCACGGCCCACCTCAGTCACTATCGCACTGTCCACCTCAGTCTCTATGTCACTGCCCACCTCAGTCACTATCTCAGTGTCCACCTTAATCTCAATCTCACTCTGCACCTCAATCACTATCTCACTGCCCACCTTAGTCACTATCTCACTGCCCACCTCAGTCACTATCTCATTGCCCACCTCATTCTCTATCTCACTCTCCACCTCAGTCACGATCTCACTGCCACCTCAGTCACTATCTCACTGCCCACCTCAGTCACTATCTCATTGCCCACCTCAGTCACTATCTCATTGCCCACTTCAATCACTATCACACTGCCCACCTCATTCTCTATCTAACTGTCCATCTCAGTCACGATCTCACTGCCCACCCTCAGTCTCTATCTCACTCTCCACCTCAGTCTCTATCTCATTGTACATCTCAGTTTCTATCTCACTGCCCACCTCAGTCTCTATCTTACTGTCCACCTCAGTCTCTATCTCACTCTCCACCTCAGTCACCATCTCACTCTCCACCTCAGTCTCTATCTCATTGTACATCTCAGTTTCTATCTCACTGCCCACCTCAGTCTCTATCTTACTGTCCACCTCAGTCTCTATCTCACTGCCCACCTCAGTCACTATCTCACTGTCCACCTCAGTCACTATCTCATTGACCACCTCATTCTCTATGTCACTGTCCACCTCAGTCTCTATCTCACGGCCCACCTCAGTCACTATCTCATTACCCACCTCAGTCACTATTTTACTGCCCACCTCAGTCACTATCACACTGTCCACCTCAGTCACCATCTCACTCTCCACCTCACTCTCTATCTCATTGTACATCTCAGTTACTATCACACTGCCCACCTCAGTTTCTATCTCACTGTCCACCTCAGTCTCTATCTCACGGCCCACCTCAGTCACTATCTCATTGCCCACCTCAGTCACTATTTTACTGCCCACCTCAGTCACTATCTCACTGCCCACCTCAGTCACTATCTCACAGCCCAACTCCATTTCTATCTCACTGCCCACCTCAGTCACTATCTCAATGTTCACGTCAGTCACGATCTCTCTGCCCACCTGAGTCTCTATCTCACTGTCGAACGCAGTCACTATTGCACTGTCCACCTCAGTCACTATCTCAGTGCCCACCTCAGTCTCTACCTCACTGTCCACTTCAATCACTATCACACTGCCCACCTCAGTCTCTATCTCACGGCCCACCTCAGTTACTATCGCACTGTCCACCTCAGTCTCTATCTCACTGCCCACCTCAGTCACTATCTCAGTGTCCACCTTAATCTCAATCTCACTCTGCACCTCAATCACTATCTCACTGCCCACCTTAGTCACTATCTCACTGCCCACCTCAGTCACTATCTCATTGCCCACCTCATTCTCTATCTCACTCTCCACCTCAGTCACGATCTCACTGCCACCTCAGTCACTATCTCACTGCCCACCTCAGTCACTATCTCATTGCCCACCTCAGTCACTATCTCATTGCCCACTTCAATCACTATCACACTGCCCACCTCAGTCACTATCTCACTGCCCACCTCATTCTCTATCTCACTCTCCACCTCAGTCACAATCTCACTGCCCACCCTCAGTCACTATCTCACTGCCCACCTCAGTCTCTATCTCACTGCCCACCTCAGTCAGTATCTCATTGCCCACCTCAGTCAGTATCTTACTGCCCACCTCAGTCACGATCTCACTGCCCACCTCAGTCTCTACCTCACGGTCCACCTCAGTCTCTATCTCACGGCCCACCTCAGTCACGATGTCACTGTCCGCCTCAGTCACTATCACACTGCCCACCCCAGTCTCTGTCTCACTGCCCACCTCAGTCACCATCACACTGTCCACCTCAGTCACCATCACACTGTCCACCTCAGTCACTATCTCACTGCCTACCTCAGTCACTATCTCACTGCCCACCTCAGTCTCTCTCTCACTCTCCATCTCAGTCACTATCTCACTACCTACCTCATTCTCTATCTCACTGCCCAACTCATTCTCTATCTAACTGTCCATCTCAGTCACGATCTCACTGCCCACCCTCAGTCTCTATCTCACTGCCCACCTCCGTCTCTATCTCACTGCCCACCTTAGTCACTAACTCAGTGCCCACCTCATTCTCTATCTCACTGTCCACCTCAGTCACGATCTCACTGCCCACCTCATTCTCTATCTCACTGCCCACCCTCAGTCACGATCTCACTGCCCACCTCATTCTCTATCTCACTGTCCACCTCAGTCACTGTCTCACTGCCCACCTCAGTCACTATCACACTGTCCACCTCAGTCACCATCTCACTCTCCACCTCAGTCTCTATCTCATTGTACATCTCAGTTACTATCACACTGCCCACCTCAGTTTCTATCTCACTGTCCACCTCAGTCTCTATCTCACTGTCCACCTCAGTCACTATCTCACTGTCCACCTCAGTCACTATCTCATTGACCACCTCATTCTCTATGTCACTGTCCACCTCAGTCTCTATCTCACTGCCCACCTCAGTCACTATCTCACTGCCCACCTCAGTCACTATCTCATTGCCCACCTCAGTCACTATTTTACTGCCCACCTCAGTCACTATCTCACTGCCCACCTCAGTCACTATCTCACAGCCCAACTCCATTTCTATCTCACTGCCCACCTCAGTCAGTATCTCAATGTTCACGTCAGTCACAATCTCACTGCCCACCTCAGTCTCTATCTCACTGTCGAACTCAGTCACTATCGCACTGTCCACCTCAGTCACTATCTCAGTGCCCACCTCAGTCTCTGTCTCACTGCCCACCTCAGTCACTATCACACTGCCCACATCAGTCTCTATCTCACGGCCCACCTCAGTCACTATCGCACTGTCCACCTCAGTCTCTATGTCACTGCCCACCTCAGTCACTATCTCAGTGTCCACCTTAATCTCAATCTCACTCTGCACCTCAATCACTATCTCACTGCCCACCTTAGTCACTATCTCACTGCCCACCTCAGTCACTATCTCATTGCCCACCTCATTCTCTATCTCACTCTCCACCTCAGTCACGATCTCACTGCCACCTCAGTCACTATCTCACTGCCCACCTCAGTCACTATCTCATTGCCCACCTCAGTCACTATCTCATTGCCCACTTCAATCACTATCACACTGCCCACCTCAGTCACTATCTCACTGCCCACCTCATTCTCTATCTCACTCTCCACCTCAGTCACAATCTCACTGCCCACCCTCAGTCACTATCTCACTGCCCACCTCAGTCTCTATCTCACTGCCCACCTCAGTCAGTATCTCATTGCCCACCTCAGTCAGTATCTTACTGCCCACCTCAGTCACTATCTCACTGCCCACCTCAGTCTCTACCTCACGGTCCACCTCAGTCTCTATCTCACGGCCCACCTCAGTCACGATGTCACTGTCCGCCTCAGTCACTATCACACTGCCCACCCCAGTCTCTGTCTCACTGCCCACCTCAGTCACCATCACACTGTCCACCTCAGTCACCATCACACTGTCCACCTCAGTCACTATCTCACTGCCTACCTCAGTCACTATCTCACTGCCCACCTCAGTCTCTCTCTCACTCTCCATCTCAGTCACTATCTCACTACCTACCTCATTCTCTATCTCACTGCCCAACTCATTCTCTATCTAACTGTCCATCTCAGTCACGATCTCACTGCCCACCCTCAGTCTCTATCTCACTGCCTACCTCCGTCTCTATCTCACTGCCCACCTTAGTCACTATCTCAGTGCCCACCTCATTCTCTATCTCACTGTCCACCTCAGTCACGATCTCACTGCCCACCTCATTCTCTATCTCACTGCCCACCCTCAGTCACGATCTCACTGCCCACCTCATTCTCTATCTCACTGTCCACCTCAGTCACTGTCTCACTGCCCACCTCAGTCACTATCACACTGTCCACCTCAGTCACCATCTCACTCTCCACCTCAGTCTCTATCTCATTGTACATCTCAGTCACTATCTCAGTGTCCACCTTAATCTCAATCTCACTCTGCACCTCAATCACTATCTCACTGCCCACCTTAGTCACTATCTCACTGCCCACCTCAGTCACTATCTCATTGCCCACCTCATTCTCTATCTCACTCTCCACCTCAGTCATGATCTCACTGCTACCTCAGTCACTATCTCACTGCCCACCTCAGTGTCTATCTCACTGCCCACCTCAGTCACTATCTCATTGCCCACTTCAATCACTATCACACTGCCCACCTCAGTCTATATCACACTGCCCACCTCAGTCACTATCTCACTGTCCACCTCATTCTCTATCTCACTCTCCACCTCAGTCACGATCTCAGTGCCCACCCTCAGTCACTATCTCACTGCCCATCTCAGTCTCTATCTCACTGCCCACCTCAGTCAGTATCTCATTGCCCACCTCAGTCAGTATCTTAGTGCCCACCTCAGTCAATATCTCACTGCCCACCTCAGTCTCTACCTCACTGTCCACCTCAGTCTCTATCTCACGGCCCACCTCAGTCACTATGTCACTGTCCACCTCAGTCACTATCACACTCCCCACCCCAGTCTCTGTTTCACTGCCCACCTCAGTCACAATCACACTGTCCACCTCAGTCACTATCTCACGGCCCACCTCAGTCACTATGTCACTGTCCACCTCAGTCACTATCACACTCCCCACCCCAGTCTCTGTCTCACTGCCCACCTCAGACACAATCACACTGTCCACCGCAGTCACTATCTCACTGCCCACCTCAGTCTCTATCTCACTGTCCACCTCAGTCTCTATCTCATTGACCACCTCAGTCACTATCTCACTGTCCACCTCAGTCTCTATCTTTCTGTCCACCTCAGTCTCTATCTCACGCCCCACCTCAGTCACTATGTCACTGTCCACCTCAGTCTCTATCTCACTGCCCACCTCAGTCACAATCACACTGTCCACCTCAGTCACTATCTCACTGCACACCTCAGTCACAATCACACTGTCAACCTCAGTCACTATCTCACTGCCCACCTCAGTCTCTATCTCATTGCCCACCTCATTCTCTATCTCACTGCCCACCTCAGTCACGATCTCATTGCCCAGCTCTGTCACTGTTACACTGCCCACCTCAGTCTCTATCTCATTGACCACCTCATTCTCTATGTCACTGTCCACCTCAGTCGCTATCTCACTGTCCACCTCAGTCACTAAATCACTGCCCACCTCAGTCTCTATCTCACTGTCCACCTCAGTCACCATCTCACTGTCCATCACAGTCACGATCTCACTGCCCACCCTCAGTCTCTATCTCACTGCCCACCTCCGTCTCTATCTCATTGCCCACCTCATTCTCTATCTCACTGCCCACCTCAGTCACTATCTCATTGCCCACCTCATTCTCTATCTCACTGCCCACCTCAGTCACGATCTCATTGCCCAGCTCTGTCACTGTTACATTGCCCACCTCAGTCTCTATCTCATTGACCACCTCATTCTCTATGTCACTGTCCACCTCAGTCGCTATCTCACTGTTCACCTCAGTCACTAAATCACTGCCCATCTCAGTCACTATCTCATTGCCCACCTCAGTCACGATCTCACTGCCCAACTCTGTCACTGTGTCACTGCCCACCTCAGTCTCTATATCACAGCCCAATCTGTCACTGTCTCACTGCCCACATCAGTCTCTATCTCACTGTCCACCTCAGTCTCTATCTCATTGACCACCTCAGTCACTATCTCACTGTCCACCTCAGTCTCTATCTCACTGCCCACCTCAGTCACTATCTCATTGCCCACTTCAATCACTATCACACTGCCCACCTCAGTCTATATCTCACTGCCCACCTCATTCTCTATCTCACTCTCCACCTCAGTCACGATCTCAGTGCCCACCCTCAGTCACTATCTCACTGCCCATCTCAGTCTCTATCTCACTGCCCACCTCAGTCAGTATCTCATTGCCCACCTCAGTCAGTATCTTAGTGCCCACCTCAGTCAATATCTCACTGCCCACCTAAGTCTCTACCTCACTGTCCACCTCAGTCTCTATCTCACGGCCCACCTCAGTCACTATCACACTCCCCAACCCAGTCTCTGTCTCACTGCCCACCTCAGTCACAATCACACTGTCCACCTCAGTCACTATCTCACGGCCCACCTCAGTCACTATGTCACTGTCCACCTCAGTCACTATCACACTCACCACCCCAGTCTCTGTCTCACTGCCCACCTCAGTCACAATCACACTGTCCACCTCAGTCACTATCTCACTGCCCACCCCAGTCTCTGTCTCACTGCCCACCTCAGTCACAATCACACTGTCCACCTCAGTCACTATGTCACTGTCCACCTCAGTCACTATCACACTCACCACCCCAGTCTCTGTCTCACTGTCCACCTCAGTCACAATCACACTGTCCACCTCAGTCACTATCTCACTGCCCACCTCAATCTCTATCTCACTGTCCATCTCAGTCTCTATCTCATTGACCACCTCAGTCACTATCACACTGTCCACCTCAGTCACCATCTCACTCTCCACCTCAGTCTCTATCTCATTGTTCATCTCAGTTACTATCACACTGCCCACCTCAGTCACTATCTCACTGTCCACCTCAGTCGCTATCTCACTGTTCACCTCAGTCACTAAATCACTGCCCACCTCAGTCACTATCTCATTGCCCACCTCAGTCACGATCTCACTGCCCAACTCTGTCACTGTGTCACTGCCCACCTCAGTCTCTATCTCACTGCCCAATCTGTCACTGTCTCACTGCCCACATCAGTCTCTATCTCACTGTCCACCTCAGTCTCTATCTCATTGACCACCTCAGTCACTATCTCACTGTCCACCTCAGTCTCTATCTCACTGCCCACCTCAGTCACAATCACACTGTCCACCTCAGTCACTATCTCACTGCCCACCTCAGTCACTATCTCACTGCCCACCTCAGTCACTATCTCATTGCCCACCTCAGTCACTATCTTATTGCCCACCTCATTCTCTATCTCACTGCCCAACTCATTCTCTATCTACCTGTCCATCTCAGTCACGATCTCACTGCCCACCCTCAGTCTCTATCTCACTGCCCACCTCCGTCTCTCTCACTACCCACCTCAGTCACTATCTCAGTGCCCACCTCAGTCACTATCTCATTGCCCACCTCATTCTCTATCTCACTGCCCACCTCAGTCACGATCTCATTGCCCAGCTCTGTCACTGTCTCACTGCCCACCTCAGTCTCTATCTCATTGACCACCTCAGTCACTATCTCACTGTCCACCTCAGTCTCTATCTCAGGCCCCACCTCAGTCACTATGTCACTGTCCACCTCAGTCACTATCTCACTGCCCTCCTCAGTCACTATCTCACTGCCTACCTCAGTCACTATCTCACTGCCCACCTCAGTCTCTATCTCACTGCCCAATCTGTCACTGTCTCACTGCCTACATCAGTCTCTATCTCACTGTCCACCTCAGTCTCTATCTCATTGACCACCTCAGTCACTATCTCACTGTCCACCTCAGTCTCTATCTCACTGCCCACCTCAGTCTCTATCTCACTGCCCACCTCAGTCACAATCACACTGTCCACCTCAATCTCTATCTCACTCTCCACCTCAGTCACTATCTCACTGCCCACCTCAATCTCTATCTCACTCTCCATCTCAGTCACTATCTCACTACCTACGTCAGTCTCTATCTCTCTGCCCACCTCAGTCTCTCTCTCATTGCCCACCTCATCCTCTATCTAACTGTCCATCTCAGTCACGATCTCACGGCCCAGCTCTGTCACTGTCTCACTGCCCACCTCAGTCTCTATCTCATTGACCACCTCAGTCACTATCTCACTGTCCACCTCAGTCTCTATCTCACACCCCACCTCAGTCACTATGTCACTGTCCACCTCAGTCACTATCTCACTGCCCTCCTCAGTCTCTATCTCACTGTCCACCTCAGTCACTATCTCACTGCCTACCTCAGTCACTATCGCACTGTCCACCTCAGTCTCTATGTCACTGCCCACCTCAGTCACTATCTCACTGCCCACCTCCGTCTCTATCTCACTACCTACCTCATTCTCCACCTCACTGCCCACCCTCAGTCACTATCTCAGTGCCCACCTCATTCTCTATCTCACTGTCCACCTCAGTCACTAAATCACTGCCCACCTCAGTCACTATCTCAGTGCCCACCTCAGTCACTATCTCACTGCCCACCTCCGTCTCTATCTCACTACCTACCTCATTCTCTATCTCACTGCCCACCCTCAGTCACTATCTCAGTGCCCAACTCAGTCTCTATCTCATTGCCCACCTCATTCTCTATCTCACTGTCCACCTCAGTCACTAAATCACTGCCCACTTCAGTCACTATCTCATTGCACACCTCAGTCACTATCTCATTGCCCACCTCAGTCTCTATCTCACTGCCCAATCTGTCACTGCCTCACTGCCCACATCAGTCTCTATCTCACTGTCCACCTCAGTCTCTATCTCATTGACCACCTCAGTCACTATCTCACTGTCCACCTCAGTCTCTATCTCACTGTCCACCTCAGTCACTAAATCACTGCCCACCTCAGTCACTATCTCATTGCCCACCTCAGTCACTATCTCACTGCCCACCTCCGTCTCTATCTCACTACCTACCTCATTCTCTATCTCACTGCCCACCTCCGTCTCTATCTCACTACCTCCCTCATTCTCTATCTCACTGCCCATCTCAGTCTCTATCTCACTGCCCACCTCAGTCAGTATCTCATTGCCCACCTCAGTCAGTATCTTAGTGCCCACCTCAGTCAATATCTCACTGCCCACCTCAGTCTCTACCTCACTGTCCACCTCAGTCTCTATCTCACGGCCCACCTCAGTCACTATGTCACTGTCCACCTCAGTCACTATCACACTCCCCACCCCAGTCTCTGTTTCACTGCCCACCTCAGTCACAATCACACTGTCCACCTCAGTCACTATCTCACGGCCCACCTCAGTCACTATGTCACTGTCCACCTCAGTCACTATCACACTCCCCACCCCAGTCTCTGTCTCACTGCCCACCTCAGACACAATCACACTGTCCACCTCAGTCACTATCTCACTGCCTACCTCAGTCTCTATCTCACTGTCCACCTCAGTCTCTATCTCATTGACCACCTCAGTCACTATCTCACTGTCCACCTCAGTCTCTATCTTTCTGTCCACCTCAGTCTCTATCTCACGCCCCACCTCAGTCACTATGTCACTGTCCACCTCAGTCTCTATCTCACTGCCCACCTCAGTCACAATCACACTGTCAACCTCAGTCACTATCTCACTGCCCACCTCAGTCTCTATCTCATTGCCCACCTCATTCTCTATCTCACTGCCCACCTCAGTCACGATCTCATTGCCCAGCTCTGTCACTGTTACACTGCCCACCTCAGTCTCTATCTCATTGACCACCTCATTCTCTATGTCACTGTCCACCTCAGTCGCTATCTCACTGTCCACCTCAGTCACTAAATCACTGCCCACCTCAGTCTCTATCTCACTGTCCACCTCAGTCACCATCTCACTGTCCATCACAGTCACGATCTCACTGCCCACCCTCAGTCTCTATCTCACTGCCCACCTCCGTCTCTATCTCATTGCCCACCTCATTCTCTATCTCACTGCCCACCTCAGTCACTATCTCATTGCCCACCTCATTCTCTATCTCACTGCCCACCTCAGTCACGATCTCATTGCCCAGCTCTGTCACTGTTACATTGCCCACCTCAGTCTCTATCTCATTGACCACCTCATTCTCTATGTCACTGTCCACCTCAGTCGCTATCTCACTGTTCACCTCAGTCACTAAATCACTGCCCATCTCAGTCACTATCTCATTGCCCACCTCAGTCACGATCTCACTGCCCAACTCTGTCACTGTGTCACTGCCCACCTCAGTCTCTATATCACAGCCCAATCTGTCACTGTCTCACTGCCCACATCAGTCTCTATCTCACTGTCCACCTCAGTCTCTATCTCATTGACCACCTCAGTCACTATCTCACTGTCCACCTCAGTCTCTATCTCACTGCCCACCTCAGTCACTATCTCATTGCCCACTTCAATCACTATCACACTGCCCACCTCAGTCTATATCTCACTGCCCACCTCATTCTCTATCTCACTCTCCACCTCAGTCACGATCTCAGTGCCCACCCTCAGTCACTATCTCACTGCCCATCTCAGTCTCTATCTCACTGCCCACCTCAGTCAGTATCTCATTGCCCACCTCAGTCAGTATCTTAGTGCCCACCTCAGTCAATATCTCACTGCCCACCTAAGTCTCTACCTCACTGTCCACCTCAGTCTCTATCTCACGGCCCACCTCAGTCACTATCACACTCCCCAACCCAGTCTCTGTCTCACTGCCCACCTCAGTCACAATCACACTGTCCACCTCAGTCACTATCTCACGGCCCACCTCAGTCACTATGTCACTGTCCACCTCAGTCACTATCACACTCACCACCCCAGTCTCTGTCTCACTGCCCACCTCAGTCACAATCACACTGTCCACCTCAGTCACTATCTCACTGCCCACCCCAGTCTCTGTCTCACTGCCCACCTCAGTCACAATCACACTGTCCACCTCAGTCACTATGTCACTGTCCACCTCAGTCACTATCACACTCACCACCCCAGTCTCTGTCTCACTGTCCACCTCAGTCACAATCACACTGTCCACCTCAGTCACTATCTCACTGCCCACCTCAATCTCTATCTCACTGTCCATCTCAGTCTCTATCTCATTGACCACCTCAGTCACTATCACACTGTCCACCTCAGTCACCATCTCACTCTCCACCTCAGTCTCTATCTCATTGTTCATCTCAGTTACTATCACACTGCCCACCTCAGTCACTATCTCACTGTCCACCTCAGTCGCTATCTCACTGTTCACCTCAGTCACTAAATCACTGCCCACCTCAGTCACTATCTCATTGCCCACCTCAGTCACGATCTCACTGCCCAACTCTGTCACTGTGTCACTGCCCACCTCAGTCTCTATCTCACTGCCCAATCTGTCACTGTCTCACTGCCCACATCAGTCTCTATCTCACTGTCCACCTCAGTCTCTATCTCATTGACCACCTCAGTCACTATCTCACTGTCCACCTCAGTCTCTATCTCACTGCCCACCTCAGTCACAATCACACTGTCCACCTCAGTCACTATCTCACTGCCCACCTCAGTCACTATCTCACTGCCCACCTCAGTCAGTATCTCATTGCCCACCTCAGTCACTATCTTATTGCCCACCTCATTCTCTATCTCACTGCCCAACTCATTCTCTATCTACCTGTCCATCTCAGTCACGATCTCACTGCCCACCCTCAGTCTCTATCTCACTGCCCACCTCCGTCTCTCTCACTACCCACCTCAGTCACTATCTCAGTGCCCACCTCAGTCACTATCTCATTGCCCACCTCATTCTCTATCTCACTGCCCACCTCAGTCACGATCTCATTGCCCAGCTCTGTCACTGTCTCACTGCCCACCTCAGTCTCTATCTCATTGACCACCTCAGTCACTATCTCACTGTCCACCTCAGTCTCTATCTCAGGCCCCACCTCAGTCACTATGTCACTGTCCACCTCAGTCACTATCTCACTGCCCTCCTCAGTCACTATCTCACTGCCTACCTCAGTCACTATCTCACTGCCCACCTCAGTCTCTATCTCACTGCCCAATCTGTCACTGTCTCACTGCCTACATCAGTCTCTATCTCACTGTCCACCTCAGTCTCTATCTCATTGACCACCTCAGTCACTATCTCACTGTCCACCTCAGTCTCTATCTCACTGCCCACCTCAGTCTCTATCTCACTGCCCACCTCAGTCACAATCACACTGTCCACCTCAATCTCTATCTCACTCTCCACCTCAGTCACTATCTCACTGCCCACCTCAATCTCTATCTCACTCTCCATCTCAGTCACTATCTCACTACCTACGTCAGTCTCTATCTCTCTGCCCACCTCAGTCTCTCTCTCATTGCCCACCTCATCCTCTATCTAACTGTCCATCTCAGTCACGATCTCACGGCCCAGCTCTGTCACTGTCTCACTGCCCACCTCAGTCTCTATCTCACTGCCCAATCTGTCACTGTCTCACTGCCCACATCAGTCTCTATCTCACTGTCCACCTCAGTCTCTATCTCATTGACCACCTCAGTCACTATCTCACTGTCCACCTCAGTCTCTATCTTTCTGTCCACCTCAGTCTCTATCTCACGCCCCACCTCAGTCACTATGTCACTGTCCACCTCAGTCTCTATCTCACTGCCCACCTCAGTCACAATCACACTGTCAACCTCAGTCACTATCTCACTGCCCACCTCAGTCTCTATCTCATTGCCCACCTCATTCTCTATCTCACTGCCCACCTCAGTCACGATCTCATTGCCCAGCTCTGTCACTGTTACACTGCCCACCTCAGTCTCTATCTCATTGACCACCTCATTCTCTATGTCACTGTCCACCTCAGTCGCTATCTCACTGTCCACCTCAGTCACTAAATCACTGCCCACCTCAGTCTCTATCTCACTGTCCACCTCAGTCACCATCTCACTGTCCATCACAGTCACGATCTCACTGCCCACCCTCAGTCTCTATCTCACTGCCCACCTCCGTCTCTATCTCATTGCCCACCTCATTCTCTATCTCACTGCCCACCTCAGTCACTATCTCATTGCCCACCTCATTCTCTATCTCACTGCCCACCTCAGTCACGATCTCATTGCCCAGCTCTGTCACTGTTACATTGCCCACCTCAGTCTCTATCTCATTGACCACCTCATTCTCTATGTCACTGTCCACCTCAGTCGCTATCTCACTGTTCACCTCAGTCACTAAATCACTGCCCATCTCAGTCACTATCTCATTGCCCACCTCAGTCACGATCTCACTGCCCAACTCTGTCACTGTGTCACTGCCCACCTCAGTCTCTATATCACAGCCCAATCTGTCACTGTCTCACTGCCCACATCAGTCTCTATCTCACTGTCCACCTCAGTCTCTATCTCATTGACCACCTCAGTCACTATCTCACTGTCCACCTCAGTCTCTATCTCACTGCCCACCTCAGTCACTATCTCATTGCCCACTTCAATCACTATCACACTGCCCACCTCAGTCTATATCTCACTGCCCACCTCATTCTCTATCTCACTCTCCACCTCAGTCACGATCTCAGTGCCCACCCTCAGTCACTATCTCACTGCCCATCTCAGTCTCTATCTCACTGCCCACCTCAGTCAGTATCTCATTGCCCACCTCAGTCAGTATCTTAGTGCCCACCTCAGTCAATATCTCACTGCCCACCTAAGTCTCTACCTCACTGTCCACCTCAGTCTCTATCTCACGGCCCACCTCAGTCACTATCACACTCCCCAACCCAGTCTCTGTCTCACTGCCCACCTCAGTCACAATCACACTGTCCACCTCAGTCACTATCTCACGGCCCACCTCAGTCACTATGTCACTGTCCACCTCAGTCACTATCACACTCACCACCCCAGTCTCTGTCTCACTGCCCACCTCAGTCACAATCACACTGTCCACCTCAGTCACTATCTCACTGCCCACCCCAGTCTCTGTCTCACTGCCCACCTCAGTCACAATCACACTGTCCACCTCAGTCACTATGTCACTGTCCACCTCAGTCACTATCACACTCACCACCCCAGTCTCTGTCTCACTGTCCACCTCAGTCACAATCACACTGTCCACCTCAGTCACTATCTCACTGCCCACCTCAATCTCTATCTCACTGTCCATCTCAGTCTCTATCTCATTGACCACCTCAGTCACTATCACACTGTCCACCTCAGTCACCATCTCACTCTCCACCTCAGTCTCTATCTCATTGTTCATCTCAGTTACTATCACACTGCCCACCTCAGTCACTATCTCACTGTCCACCTCAGTCGCTATCTCACTGTTCACCTCAGTCACTAAATCACTGCCCACCTCAGTCACTATCTCATTGCCCACCTCAGTCACGATCTCACTGCCCAACTCTGTCACTGTGTCACTGCCCACCTCAGTCTCTATCTCACTGCCCAATCTGTCACTGTCTCACTGCCCACATCAGTCTCTATCTCACTGTCCACCTCAGTCTCTATCTCATTGACCACCTCAGTCACTATCTCACTGTCCACCTCAGTCTCTATCTCACTGCCCACCTCAGTCACAATCACACTGTCCACCTCAGTCACTATCTCACTGCCCACCTCAGTCACTATCTCACTGCCCACCTCAGTCAGTATCTCATTGCCCACCTCAGTCACTATCTTATTGCCCACCTCATTCTCTATCTCACTGCCCAACTCATTCTCTATCTACCTGTCCATCTCAGTCACGATCTCACTGCCCACCCTCAGTCTCTATCTCACTGCCCACCTCCGTCTCTCTCACTACCCACCTCAGTCACTATCTCAGTGCCCACCTCAGTCACTATCTCATTGCCCACCTCATTCTCTATCTCACTGCCCACCTCAGTCACGATCTCATTGCCCAGCTCTGTCACTGTCTCACTGCCCACCTCAGTCTCTATCTCATTGACCACCTCAGTCACTATCTCACTGTCCACCTCAGTCTCTATCTCAGGCCCCACCTCAGTCACTATGTCACTGTCCACCTCAGTCACTATCTCACTGCCCTCCTCAGTCACTATCTCACTGCCTACCTCAGTCACTATCTCACTGCCCACCTCAGTCTCTATCTCACTGCCCAATCTGTCACTGTCTCACTGCCTACATCAGTCTCTATCTCACTGTCCACCTCAGTCTCTATCTCATTGACCACCTCAGTCACTATCTCACTGTCCACCTCAGTCTCTATCTCACTGCCCACCTCAGTCTCTATCTCACTGCCCACCTCAGTCACAATCACACTGTCCACCTCAATCTCTATCTCACTCTCCACCTCAGTCACTATCTCACTGCCCACCTCAATCTCTATCTCACTCTCCATCTCAGTCACTATCTCACTACCTACGTCAGTCTCTATCTCTCTGCCCACCTCAGTCTCTCTCTCATTGCCCACCTCATCCTCTATCTAACTGTCCATCTCAGTCACGATCTCACGGCCCAGCTCTGTCACTGTCTCACTGCCCACCTCAGTCTCTATCTCACTGCCCAATCTGTCACTGTCTCACTGCCCACATCAGTCTCTATCTCACTGTCCACCTCAGTCTCTATCTCATTGACCACCTCAGTCACTATCTCACTGTCCACCTCAGTCTCTATCTCACTGCCCACCTCAGTCACAATCACACTGTCCACCTCAGTCACTATCTCACTGCCCACCTCAGTCACTATCTCACTGCCCACCTCAGTCACTATCTCATTGCCCACCTCAGTCACTATCTTATTGCCCACCTCATTCTCTATCTCACTGCCCAACTCATTCTCTATCTACCTGTCCATCTCAGTCACGATCTCACTGCCCACCCTCAGTCTCTATCTCACTGCCCACCTCCGTCTCTCTCACTACCCACCTCAGTCACTATCTCAGTGCCCACCTCAGTCACTATCTCATTGCCCACCTCATTCTCTATCTCACTGCCCACCTCAGTCACGATCTCATTGCCCAGCTCTGTCACTGTCTCACTGCCCACCTCAGTCTCTATCTCATTGACCACCTCAGTCACTATCTCACTGTCCACCTCAGTCTCTATCTCAGTCCCCACCTCAGTCACTATGTCACTGTCCACCTCAGTCACTATCTCACTGCCCTCCTCAGTCACTATCTCACTGCCTACCTCAGTCACTATCTCACTGCCCACCTCAGTCTCTATCTCACTGCCCAATCTGTCACTGTCTCACTGCCTACATCAGTCTCTATCTCACTGTCCACCTCAGTCTCTATCTCATTGACCACCTCAGTCACTATCTCACTGTCCACCTCAGTCTCTATCTCACTGCCCACCTCAGTCTCTATCTCACTGCCCACCTCAGTCACAATCACACTGTCCACCTCAATCTCTATCTCACTCTCCACCTCAGTCACTATCTCACTGCCCACCTCAATCTCTATCTCACTCTCCATCTCAGTCACTATCTCACTACCTACGTCAGTCTCTATCTCTCTGCCCACCTCAGTCTCTCTCTCATTGCCCACCTCATCCTCTATCTAACTGTCCATCTCAGTCACGATCTCACGGCCCAGCTCTGTCACTGTCTCACTGCCCACCTCAGTCTCTATCTCATTGACCACCTCAGTCACTATCTCACTGTCCACCTCAGTCTCTATCTCACACCCCACCTCAGTCACTATGTCACTGTCCACCTCAGTCACTATCTCACTGCCCTCCTCAGTCTCTATCTCACTGTCCACCTCAGTCACTATCTCACTGCCTACCTCAGTCACTATCGCACTGTCCACCTCAGTCTCTATGTCACTGCCCACCTCAGTCACTATCTCACTGCCCACCTCCGTCTCTATCTCACTACCTACCTCATTCTCCACCTCACTGCCCACCCTCAGTCACTATCTCAGTGCCCACCTCATTCTCTATCTCACTGTCCACCTCAGTCACTAAATCACTGCCCACCTCAGTCACTATCTCATCGCCCACCTCAGTCACTATCTCACTGCCCACCTCCGTCTCTATCTCACTACCTACCTCATTCTCTATCTCACTGCCCACCCTCAGTCACTATCTCAGTGCCCAACTCAGTCTCTATCTCATTGCCCACCTCATTCTCTATCTCACTGTCCACCTCAGTCACTAAATCACTGCCCACTTCAGTCACTATCTCATTGCACACCTCAGTCACTATCTCATTGCCCACCTCAGTCTCTATCTCACTGCCCAATCTGTCACTGCCTCACTGCCCACATCAGTCTCTATCTCACTGTCCACCTCAGTCTCTATCTCATTGACCACCTCAGTCACTATCTCACTGTCCACCTCAGTCTTTATCTCACTGTCCACCTCAGTCACTAAATCACTGCCCACCTCAGTCACTATCTCATTGCCCACCTCAGTCACTATCTCACTGCCCACCTCCGTCTCTATCTCACTACCTACCTCATTCTCTATCTCACTGCCCACCTCCGTCTCTATCTCACTACCTACCTCATTCTCTATCTCACTGCCCACCCTCAGTCACTATCTCAGTGCCCACCTCAGTCTCTATCTCATTGCCCACCTCATTCTCTATCTCACTGTCCACCTCAGTCACTAAATCACTGCCCACCTCAGTCACTATCTCATTGCCCACCTCAGTCACTATCTCATTGCCCACCTCAGTCTCTATCTCACTGCCCAATCTGTCACTGTCTCACTGCCCACATCAGTCTCTATCTCACTGTCCACCTCAGTCTCTATCTCATTGACCACCTCAGTCACTATCTCACTGTCCACCTCAGTCTCTAACTCACGCCCCACCTCAGTCACTATGTCACTGTCCACCTCAGTCTCTATCTCACTGCCCACCTCAGTCACAATCACACTGTCCACCTCAGTCACTATCTCACTGTTCACCTCAGTCACTATCTCACTGCCCACCTCAGTCACTATCTCATTGCCCACCTCAGTCACTATCTTATTGCCCACCTCAGTCACTATCTCACTGCCCACCTCAGACACTATCTCACTGCCCAACTCCGTCTCTATCTCACTGCCCACCTCAGTCAGTATCTCAATGTTCCCCTCAGTCACAATCTCACTACCCACCTCAGTGTATATCTCACTGTCCAACTCAGTCACTATCGCACTGTCCACCTCAGTCACTAAATCACTGCCCACCTCAGTCACTATCTCATTGCCCACCTCAGTCACTATCTCATTGCCCACCTCAGTCTCTATCTCACTGCCCAATCTGTCACTGTCTCACTGCCCACATCAGTCTCTATCTCACTGCCCACCTCAGTCTCTACCTCACTGTCCACCTCAGTCTCTACCTCACGGCCCACCTCGGTCACTATGTCACTGTCCACCTCAGTCACTGTCAGACTGCCCACCCCAGTCGCTGTCTCACAGCCCACCTCAGTCACAATCACACTGTCCACCTCAGTCACTATCTCACTGCCCACCTCAGTCTCTATCTCACTGTCCACCTCAGTCACCATCTCACTGTCCATCACAGTCACGATCTCACTGCCCACCCTCAGTCTCTATCTCACTGCCCACCTCCGTCTCTATCTCACTGCCCACCTCAGTCACTATCTCATTGCCCACCTCATTCTCTATCTCACTGCCCACCTCAGTCACGATCTCATTGCCCAGCTCTGTCACTGTCTCACTGCCCACCTCAGTCTCTATCTCATTGACCACCTCAGTCTCTATCTCAGTGTCCACCTCAGTCACTATCTCATTGACCACCTCATTCTCTATGTCACTGTCCACCTCAGTCGCTATCTCACTGTCCACCTCAGTCACTAAATCACTGCCCATCTCAGTCACTATCTCATTGCCCACCTCAGTCACGATCTCACTGCCCAACTCTGTCACTGTGTCACTGCCCACCTCAGTCTCTCTATCACTGCCCAATCTGTCACTGTCTCACTGCCCACATCAGTCTCTATCTCACTGTCCACCTCAGTCTCTATCTCATTGACCACCTCAGTCACTATCTCACTGTCCACCTCAGTCTCTATCTCACTGCCCACCTCAGTCACTATCTCATTGCCCACTTCAATCACTATCACACTGCCCACCTCAGTCTATATCTCACTGCCCACCTCATTTTCTATCTCACTCTCCACCTCAGTCACGATCTCAGTGCCCACCCTCAGTCACTATCTCACTGCCCATCTCAGTCTCTATCTCACTGCCCACCTCAGTCAGTATCTCATTGCCCACCTCAGTCAGTATCTTAGTGCCCACCTCAGTCAATATCTCACTGCCCACCTAAGTCTCTACCTCACTGTCCACCTCAGTCTCTATCTCATGGCCCACCTCAGTCACTATCACACTCCCCAACCCAGTCTCTGTCTCACTGCCCACCTCAGTCACAATCACACTGTCCACCTCAGTCACTATCTCACGGCCCACCTCAGTCACTATGTCACTGTCCACCTCAGTCACTATCACACTCACCACCCCAGTCTCTGTCTCACTGCCCACCTCAGTCACAATCACACTGTCCACCTCAGTCACTATCTCACTGCCCACCTCAGTCTCTATCTCACTGTCCACCTCAGTCTCTATCTCACGGCCCACCTCAGTCACTATGTCACTGTCCACCTCAGTCACTATCACACTCCCCACCCCAGTCTCTGTCTCACTGCCCACCTCAGTCACAATCACACTGTCCACCTCAGTCACTATCTCACTGCCCACCTCAGTCTCTATCTCACTGTCCACCTCAGTCACTATCTCACTGCCCACCTCAGTCTCTATCTCACTGTCCACCTCAGTCTCTATCTCACGGCCCACCTCAGTCACTATGTCACTGTCCACCTCAGTCACTATCACACTCCCCACCCCAGTCTCTGTCTCACTGCCCACCTCAGTCACAATCACACTGTCCACCTCAGTCACTATCTCACTGCCCACCTCAGTCACTATCTCACTGCCCACCTCAGTCTCTATCTCACTGTCCACCTCAGTCACAATCACACTGTCCACCTCAGTCACTATCTCATTGACCACCTCAGTCACTATCACACTGTCCACCTCAGTCACCATCTCACTCTCCACCTCAGTCTCTATCTCATTGTTCATCTCAGTTACTATCACACTGCCCACCTCAGTCACTATCTCACTGCCCACCTCAGTCTCTGTCTCACTGCCCACCTCAGTCACTATCTCATTGCCCACCTCAGTCACTATTTTTCTGCCCACCTCAGTCACTATTTTACTGCCCACCTCAGTCACTATCTCACTGCCCATCTCAGTCACTATCTCTCAGCCCAACTCCATTTCTACCTCACTGCCCACCTCAGTCAGTATCTCAATGTTCACGTCAGTCACAATCTCACTGCCCACCTCAGTCACTATCTCACTGCCCACCTCAGTCTCTATCTCACTGTCGAACTCATTCACTATCGCACTGTCCACCTCAGTCACTATCTCAGTGCCCACCTCAGTCTCTACCTCACTGTCCACTTCAATCACTATCACACTACCCACCTCAGTCTCTATCTCACGGCCCACCTCAGTCACTATCACACTGCACACCTCAGTCACTATCACACTGCCCACCCCAATCTCTATCTCACTGCCCACCCTCAGTCTCTATCTCACGGCCCACCTCAGTCACTATCACACTGCCCACCTCAGTCTCTATCTCACGGCCCACCTCAGTCACTATCGCACTGTCCACCTCAGTCACTATCTCAGTGTCCACCTTAATCTCAATCTCACTCTGCACCTCAATCGCTGTCTCTGTCTCACTGTCCACCTCAATCACAATCACACTGTCCACCTCAGTCACTATCTCACTGCCCACCTCAGTCTCTATCTCACTGACCACCTCAGTCACCATCTCACTGTCCACCTCAGTCTCTATCTCATTGTTCATCTCAGTCACTATCACACTGCCCACCTCAGTCACTATCTCACTTCCTACCTCAGTCTCTATCTTCCTATCCACCTTAGTCACTATCTCACTGCCCACCTCAGTCACTATCTCATTGCCCACCTCATTCTCTATCTCACTCTCCACCTCAGTCATGATCTCACTGCCACCTCAGTCACTATCTCACTACCCACCTCAATGTCTATCTCACTGCCCACCTCAGTCACTATCTCATTGCCCACTTCAATCACTGTCACACTGCCCACCTCAGTCACTATCTCACTGCCCACCTCATTCTCTATCTCACACTCCACCTCAGTCACGATCTCACTGCCCACCCTCAGTCACTATCTCACTGCCCACCTCAGTCACTATCTCATTGCCCACCTCATTCTCTATCTCACTCTCCACCTCAGTCACGATCTCACTGCCACCTCAGTCACTATCTCACTGCCCACCTCAGTCACTATCTCATTGCCCACTTCAATCACTATCACACTGCCCACCTCAGTCACTATCTCACTGCCCACCTCATTCTCTATCTCACACTCCACCTCAGTCACGATCTCACTGCCCACCCTCAGTCACTATCTCACTGCCCACCTCAGTCTCTATCTCACTGCCCACCTCAGTCAGTATCTCATTGCCCACTTCAGTCAGTATCTTATTGCCCACCTCAGTCACTATCTCACTGCCCACCTCAGTCTCTACCTCACGGTCCACCTCAGTCTCTATCTCACGGCCCACCTCAGTCACTATGTCACTGTCCACCTCAGTCACTATCACACTCCCCACCCCAGTCTCTGTCACACTGCCCACCTCAGTCACAATCACACTGTCCACCTCAGTCACTATCTCACTGCCCACCTCAGTCTCTATCTCACTGTCCACCTCAGTCTCTATCTCACTGTCCACCTCAGTCACTATCTCACTGCCCACCTCAGTCTCTATCTCCCTCTCCACCTCAGTCACTATCTCACTCACTACCTCAGTCACTATCTCACTGCCCACCTCAGTCTCTATCTCACTCTCCATCTCAGTCACTATCTCACTACCTACCTCATTCTCTATCTCACTGCCCACCCTCAGTCACTATCTCACTGCCCACCCTCAGTCTCTATCTCTCTGCCCACCTCCGTCTCTATCTCACTGCCCACCTTAGTCATTATCTCAGTGCCCACCTCATTCTCTATCTCACTGTCCACCTCAGTCACGATCTCACTGCCCAGCCTCAGTCACTATCTCTCAGCCCAACTCCATTTCTACCTCACTGCCCACCTCAGTCAGTATCTCAATGTTCACGTCAGTCACAATCTCACTGCCCACCTCAGTCACCATCTCACTCTCCACCTCAGTCTCTATCTCATTGTACATCTCAGTTTCTATCTCACTGCCCACCTCAGTCTCTATCTTACTGTCCACCTCAGTCTCTATCTCACTGCCCACCTCAGTCACTATCTCACTGTCCACCTCAGTCACTATCTCACTGCACACCTCAGTCTCTATCTCACTGTCCACCTCAGTCACTATCTCACTGCCCACCTCAGTCTCTATCTCACTGTCCACCTCAGTCTCTATCTCACGGCCCACCTCAGTCACTATGTCACTGTCCACCTCAGTCACTATCACACTCCCCACCCCAGTCTCTGTCTCACTGCCCACCTCAGTCACAATCACACTGTCCACCTCAGTCACTATCTCACTGCCCACCTCAGTCTCTACCTCACGGTCCACCTCAGTCTCTATCTCACGGCCCACCTCAGTCACTATGTCACTGTCCACCTCAGTCACTATCACACTCCCCACCCCAGTCTCTGTCACACTGCCCACCTCAGTCACAATCACACTGTCCACCTCAGTCACTATCTCACTGCCCACCTCAGTCTCTATCTCACTGTCCACCTCAGTCTCTATCTCACTGTCCACCTCAGTCACTATCTCACTGCCCACCTCAGTCTCTATCTCCCTCTCCACCTCAGTCACTATCTCACTCACTACCTCAGTCACTATCTCACTGCCCACCTCAGTCTCTATCTCACTCTCCATCTCAGTCACTATCTCACTACCTACCTCATTCTCTATCTCACTGCCCACCCTCAGTCACTATCTCACTGCCCACCCTCAGTCTCTATCTCTCTGCCCACCTCCGTCTCTATCTCACTGCCCACCTTAGTCATTATCTCAGTGCCCACCTCATTCTCTATCTCACTGTCCACCTCAGTCACGATCTCACTGCCCAGCCTCAGTCACTATCTCTCAGCCCAACTCCATTTCTACCTCACTGCCCACCTCAGTCAGTATCTCAATGTTCACGTCAGTCACAATCTCACTGCCCACCTCAGTCACCATCTCACTCTCCACCTCAGTCTCTATCTCATTGTACATCTCAGTTTCTATCTCACTGCCCACCTCAGTCTCTATCTTACTGTCCACCTCAGTCTCTATCTCACTGCCCACCTCAGTCACTATCTCACTGTCCACCTCAGTCACTATCTCACTGCACACCTCAGTCTCTATCTCACTGTCCACCTCAGTCACGATCTCACTGCCCACCTCAGTCTCTATCTCACTGTCCACCTCAGTCTCTATCTCACGGCCCACCTCAGTCACTATGTCACTGTCCACCTCAGTCACTATCACACTCCCCACCCCAGTCTCTGTCTCACTGCCCACCTCAGTCACAATCACACTGTCCACCTCAGTCACTATCTCACTGCCCACCTCAGTCTCTACCTCACGGTCCACCTCAGTCTCTATCTCACGGCCCACCTCAGTCACTATGTCACTGTCCACCTCAGTCACTATCACACTCCCCACCCCAGTCTCTGTCACACTGCCCACCTCAGTCACAATCACACTGTCCACCTCAGTCACTATCTCACTGCCCACCTCAGTCTCTATCTCACTGTCCACCTCAGTCTCTATCTCACTGTCCACCTCAGTCACTATCTCACTGCCCACCTCAGTCTCTATCTCCCTCTCCACCTCAGTCACTATCTCACTCACTACCTCAGTCACTATCTCACTGCCCACCTCAGTCTCTATCTCACTCTCCATCTCAGTCACTATCTCACTACCTACCTCATTCTCTATCTCACTGCCCACCCTCAGTCACTATCTCACTGCCCACCCTCAGTCTCTATCTCTCTGCCCACCTCCGTCTCTATCTCACTGCCCACCTTAGTCATTATCTCAGTGCCCACCTCATTCTCTATCTCACTGTCCACCTCAGTCACGATCTCACTGCCCAGCCTCAGTCACTATCTCACTGCTCACCTCAGTCTCTATCTCACTGCCCAACTCAGTCACTATCTCACTGCTCACCTCAGTCTCTATCTCACTCTCCACCTCAGTCACCATCTCACTCTCCACCTCAGTCTCTATCTCATTGTACATCTCAGTTTCTATCTCACTGCCCACCTCAGTCTCTATCTTACTGTCCACCTCAGTCTCTATCTCACTGCCCACCTCAGTCACTATCTCACTGTCCACCTCAGTCACTATCTCACTGCACACCTCAGTCTCTATCTCACTGTCCACCTCAGTCACTATCTCACTCACTACCTCATTCACTATCTCACTGCCCACCTCAGTCTCTATCTCACTCTCCATCTCAGTCACTATCTCACTACCTACCTCATTGTCTATCTCACTGCCCACCCTCAGTCTCTATCTCTCTGCCCACCCTCAGTCTCTCTCCCACTGCCCACCTCATTCTCTATCTAACTGTCCATCTCAGTCTCTATCTCACTGCCCAATCTGTCACTGCCTCACTGCCCACATCAGTCTCTATCTCACTGTCCACCTCAGTCTCTATCTCATTGACCACCTCAGTCACTATCTCACTGTCCACCTCAGTCTCTATCTCACTGTCCACCTCAGTCACTAAATCACTGCCCACCTCAGTCACTATCTCATTGCCCACCTCAGTCACTATCTCACTGCCCACCTCCGTCTCTATCTCACTACCTACCTCATTCTCTATCTCACTGCCCACCTCCGTCTCTATCTCACTACCTCCCTCATTCTCTATCTCACTGCCCATCTCAGTCTCTATCTCACTGCCCACCTCAGTCAGTATCTCATTGCCCACCTCAGTCAGTATCTTAGTGCCCACCTCAGTCAATATCTCACTGCCCACCTCAGTCTCTACCTCACTGTCCACCTCAGTCTCTATCTCACGGCCCACCTCAGTCACTATGTCACTGTCCACCTCAGTCACTATCACACTCCCCACCCCAGTCTCTGTTTCACTGCCCACCTCAGTCACAATCACACTGTCCACCTCAGTCACTATCTCACGGCCCACCTCAGTCACTATGTCACTGTCCACCTCAGTCACTATCACACTCCCCACCCCAGTCTCTGTCTCACTGCCCACCTCAGACACAATCACACTGTCCACCTCAGTCACTATCTCACTGCCCACCTCAGTCTCTATCTCACTGTCCACCTCAGTCTCTATCTCATTGACCACCTCAGTCACTATCTCACTGTCCACCTCAGTCTCTATCTTTCTGTCCACCTCAGTCTCTATCTCACGCCCCACCTCAGTCACTATGTCACTGTCCACCTCAGTCTCTATCTCACTGCCCACCTCAGTCACAATCACACTGTCAACCTCAGTCACTATCTCACTGCCCACCTCAGTCTCTATCTCATTGCCCACCTCATTCTCTATCTCACTGCCCACCTCAGTCACGATCTCATTGCCCAGCTCTGTCACTGTTACACTGCCCACCTCAGTCTCTATCTCATTGACCACCTCATTCTCTATGTCACTGTCCACCTCAGTCGCTATCTCACTGTCCACCTCAGTCACTAAATCACTGCCCACCTCAGTCTCTATCTCACTGTCCACCTCAGTCACCATCTCACTGTCCATCACAGTCACGATCTCACTGCCCACCCTCAGTCTCTATCTCACTGCCCACCTCCGTCTCTATCTCATTGCCCACCTCATTCTCTATCTCACTGCCCACCTCAGTCACTATCTCATTGCCCACCTCATTCTCTATCTCACTGCCCACCTCAGTCACGATCTCATTGCCCAGCTCTGTCACTGTTACATTGCCCACCTCAGTCTCTATCTCATTGACCACCTCATTCTCTATGTCACTGTCCACCTCAGTCGCTATCTCACTGTTCACCTCAGTCACTAAATCACTGCCCATCTCAGTCACTATCTCATTGCCCACCTCAGTCACGATCTCACTGCCCAACTCTGTCACTGTGTCACTGCCCACCTCAGTCTCTATATCACAGCCCAATCTGTCACTGTCTCACTGCCCACATCAGTCTCTATCTCACTGTCCACCTCAGTCTCTATCTCATTGACCACCTCAGTCACTATCTCACTGTCCACCTCAGTCTCTATCTCACTGCCCACCTCAGTCACTATCTCATTGCCCACTTCAATCACTATCACACTGCCCACCTCAGTCTATATCTCACTGCCCACCTCATTCTCTATCTCACTCTCCACCTCAGTCACGATCTCAGTGCCCACCCTCAGTCACTATCTCACTGCCCATCTCAGTCTCTATCTCACTGCCCACCTCAGTCAGTATCTCATTGCCCACCTCAGTCAGTATCTTAGTGCCCACCTCAGTCAATATCTCACTGCCCACCTAAGTCTCTACCTCACTGTCCACCTCAGTCTCTATCTCACGGCCCACCTCAGTCACTATCACAGTCCCCAACCCAGTCTCTGTCTCACTGCCCACCTCAGTCACAATCACACTGTCCACCTCAGTCACTATCTCACGGCCCACCTCAGTCACTATGTCACTGTCCACCTCAGTCACTATCACACTCACCACCCCAGTCTCTGTCTCACTGCCCACCTCAGTCACAATCACACTGTCCACCTCAGTCACTATCTCACTGCCCACCCCAGTCTCTGTCTCACTGCCCACCTCAGTCACAATCACACTGTCCACCTCAGTCACTATGTCACTGTCCACCTCAGTCACTATCACACTCACCACCCCAGTCTCTGTCTCACTGTCCACCTCAGTCACAATCACACTGTCCACCTCAGTCACTATCTCACTGCCCACCTCAATCTCTATCTCACTGTCCATCTCAGTCTCTATCTCATTGACCACCTCAGTCACTATCACACTGTCCACCTCAGTCACCATCTCACTCTCCACCTCAGTCTCTATCTCATTGTTCATCTCAGTTACTATCACACTGTTCACCTCAGTCACTAAATCACTGCCCACCTCAGTCACTATCTCATTGCCCACCTCAGTCACGATCTCACTGCCCAACTCTGTCACTGTGTCACTGCCCACCTCAGTCTCTATCTCACTGCCCAATCTGTCACTGTCTCACTGCCCACATCAGTCTCTATCTCACTGTCCACCTCAGTCTCTATCTCATTGACCACCTCAGTCACTATCTCACTGTCCACCTCAGTCTCTATCTCACTGCCCACCTCAGTCACAATCACACTGTCCACCTCAGTCACTATCTCACTGCCCACCTCAGTCACTATCTCACTGCCCACCTCAGTCACTATCTCATTGCCCACCTCAGTCACTATCTTATTGCCCACCTCATTCTCTATCTCACTGCCCAACTCATTCTCTATCTACCTGTCCATCTCAGTCACGATCTCACTGCCCACCCTCAGTCTCTATCTCACTGCCCACCTCCGTCTCTCTCACTACCCACCTCAGTCACTATCTCAGTGCCCACCTCAGTCACTATCTCATTGCCCACCTCATTCTCTATCTCACTGCCCACCTCAGTCACGATCTCATTGCCCAGCTCTGTCACTGTCTCACTGCCCACCTCAGTCTCTATCTCATTGACCACCTCAGTCACTATCTCACTGTCCACCTCAGTCTCTATCTCAGGCCCCACCTCAGTCACTATGTCACTGTCCACCTCAGTCACTATCTCACTGCCCTCCTCAGTCACTATCTCACTGCCTACCTCAGTCACTATCTCACTGCCCACCTCAGTCTCTATCTCACTGCCCAATCTGTCACTGTCTCACTGCCTACATCAGTCTCTATCTCACTGTCCACCTCAGTCTCTATCTCATTGACCACCTCAGTCACTATCTCACTGTCCACCTCAGTCTCTATCTCACTGCCCACCTCAGTCTCTATCTCACTGCCCACCTCAGTCACAATCACACTGTCCACCTCAATCTCTATCTCACTCTCCACCTCAGTCACTATCTCACTGCCCACCTCAATCTCTATCTCACTCTCCATCTCAGTCACTATCTCACTACCTACGTCAGTCTCTATCTCTCTGCCCACCTCAGTCTCTCTCTCATTGCCCACCTCATCCTCTATCTAACTGTCCATCTCAGTCACGGTCTCACGGCCCAGCTCTGTCACTGTCTCACTGCCCACCTCAGTCTCTATCTCATTGACCACCTCAGTCACTATCTCACTGTCCACCTCAGTCTCTATCTCACACCCCACCTCAGTCACTATGTCACTGTCCACCTCAGTCACTATCTCACTGCCCTCCTCAGTCTCTATCTCACTGTCCACCTCAGTCACTATCTCACTGCCTACCTCAGTCACTATCGCACTGTCCACCTCAGTCTCTATGTCACTGCCCACCTCAGTCACTATCTCACTGCCCACCTCCGTCTCTATCTCACTACCTACCTCATTCTCCACCTCACTGCCCACCCTCAGTCACTATCTCAGTGCCCACCTCATTCTCTATCTCACTGTCCACCTCAGTCACTAAATCACTGCCCACCTCAGTCACTATCTCATCGCCCACCTCAGTCACTATCTCACTGCCCACCTCCGTCTCTATCTCACTACCTACCTCATTCTCTATCTCACTGCCCACCCTCAGTCACTATCTCAGTGCCCAACTCAGTCTCTATCTCATTGCCCACCTCATTCTCTATCTCACTGTCCACCTCAGTCACTAAATCACTGCCCACTTCAGTCACTATCTCATTGCACACCTCAGTCACTATCTCATTGCCCACCTCAGTCTCTATCTCACTGCCCAATCTGTCACTGCCTCACTGCCCACATCAGTCTCTATCTCACTGTCCACCTCAGTCTCTATCTCATTGACCACCTCAGTCACTATCTCACTGTCCACCTCAGTCTCTATCTCACTGTCCACCTCAGTCACTAAATCACTGCCCACCTCAGTCACTATCTCATTGCCCACCTCAGTCACTATCTCACTGCCCACCTCCGTCTCTATCTCACTACCTACCTCATTCTCTATCTCACTGCCCACCTCCGTCTCTATCTCACTACCTCCCTCATTCTCTATCTCACTGCCCATCTCAGTCTCTATCTCACTGCCCACCTCAGTCAGTATCTCATTGCCCACCTCAGTCAGTATCTTAGTGCCCACCTCAGTCAATATCTCACTGCCCACCTCAGTCTCTACCTCACTGTCCACCTCAGTCTCTATCTCACGGCCCACCTCAGTCACTATGTCACTGTCCACCTCAGTCACTATCACACTCCCCACCCCAGTCTCTGTTTCACTGCCCACCTCAGTCACAATCACACTGTCCACCTCAGTCACTATCTCACGGCCCACCTCAGTCACTATGTCACTGTCCACCTCAGTCACTATCACACTCCCCACCCCAGTCTCTGTCTCACTGCCCACCTCAGACACAATCACACTGTCCACCTCAGTCACTATCTCACTGCCCACCTCAGTCTCTATCTCACTGTCCACCTCAGTCTCTATCTCATTGACCACCTCAGTCACTATCTCACTGTCCACCTCAGTCTCTATCTTTCTGTCCACCTCAGTCTCTATCTCACGCCCCACCTCAGTCACTATGTCACTGTCCACCTCAGTCTCTATCTCACTGCCCACCTCAGTCACAATCACACTGTCAACCTCAGTCACTATCTCACTGCCCACCTCAGTCTCTATCTCATTGCCCACCTCATTCTCTATCTCACTGCCCACCTCAGTCACGATCTCATTGCCCAGCTCTGTCACTGTTACACTGCCCACCTCAGTCTCTATCTCATTGACCACCTCATTCTCTATGTCACTGTCCACCTCAGTCGCTATCTCACTGTCCACCTCAGTCACTAAATCACTGCCCACCTCAGTCTCTATCTCACTGTCCACCTCAGTCACCATCTCACTGTCCATCACAGTCACGATCTCACTGCCCACCCTCAGTCTCTATCTCACTGCCCACCTCCGTCTCTATCTCATTGCCCACCTCATTCTCTATCTCACTGCCCACCTCAGTCACTATCTCATTGCCCACCTCATTCTCTATCTCACTGCCCACCTCAGTCACGATCTCATTGCCCAGCTCTGTCACTGTTACATTGCCCACCTCAGTCTCTATCTCATTGACCACCTCATTCTCTATGTCACTGTCCACCTCAGTCGCTATCTCACTGTTCACCTCAGTCACTAAATCACTGCCCATCTCAGTCACTATCTCATTGCCCACCTCAGTCACGATCTCACTGCCCAACTCTGTCACTGTGTCACTGCCCACCTCAGTCTCTATATCACAGCCCAATCTGTCACTGTCTCACTGCCCACATCAGTCTCTATCTCACTGTCCACCTCAGTCTCTATCTCATTGACCACCTCAGTCACTATCTCACTGTCCACCTCAGTCTCTATCTCACTGCCCACCTCAGTCACTATCTCATTGCCCACTTCAATCACTATCACACTGCCCACCTCAGTCTATATCTCACTGCCCACCTCATTCTCTATCTCACTCTCCACCTCAGTCACGATCTCAGTGCCCACCCTCAGTCACTATCTCACTGCCCATCTCAGTCTCTATCTCACTGCCCACCTCAGTCAGTATCTCATTGCCCACCTCAGTCAGTATCTTAGTGCCCACCTCAGTCAATATCTCACTGCCCACCTAAGTCTCTACCTCACTGTCCACCTCAGTCTCTATCTCACGGCCCACCTCAGTCACTATCACAGTCCCCAACCCAGTCTCTGTCTCACTGCCCACCTCAGTCACAATCACACTGTCCACCTCAGTCACTATCTCACGGCCCACCTCAGTCACTATGTCACTGTCCACCTCAGTCACTATCACACTCACCACCCCAGTCTCTGTCTCACTGCCCACCTCAGTCACAATCACACTGTCCACCTCAGTCACTATCTCACTGCCCACCCCAGTCTCTGTCTCACTGCCCACCTCAGTCACAATCACACTGTCCACCTCAGTCACTATGTCACTGTCCACCTCAGTCACTATCACACTCACCACCCCAGTCTCTGTCTCACTGTCCACCTCAGTCACAATCACACTGTCCACCTCAGTCACTATCTCACTGCCCACCTCAATCTCTATCTCACTGTCCATCTCAGTCTCTATCTCATTGACCACCTCAGTCACTATCACACTGTCCACCTCAGTCACCATCTCACTCTCCACCTCAGTCTCTATCTCATTGTTCATCTCAGTTACTATCACACTGTTCACCTCAGTCACTAAATCACTGCCCACCTCAGTCACTATCTCATTGCCCACCTCAGTCACGATCTCACTGCCCAACTCTGTCACTGTGTCACTGCCCACCTCAGTCTCTATCTCACTGCCCAATCTGTCACTGTCTCACTGCCCACATCAGTCTCTATCTCACTGTCCACCTCAGTCTCTATCTCATTGACCACCTCAGTCACTATCTCACTGTCCACCTCAGTCTCTATCTCACTGCCCACCTCAGTCACAATCACACTGTCCACCTCAGTCACTATCTCACTGCCCACCTCAGTCACTATCTCACTGCCCACCTCAGTCACTATCTCATTGCCCACCTCAGTCACTATCTTATTGCCCACCTCATTCTCTATCTCACTGCCCAACTCATTCTCTATCTACCTGTCCATCTCAGTCACGATCTCACTGCCCACCCTCAGTCTCTATCTCACTGCCCACCTCCGTCTCTCTCACTACCCACCTCAGTCACTATCTCAGTGCCCACCTCAGTCACTATCTCATTGCCCACCTCATTCTCTATCTCACTGCCCACCTCAGTCACGATCTCATTGCCCAGCTCTGTCACTGTCTCACTGCCCACCTCAGTCTCTATCTCATTGACCACCTCAGTCACTATCTCACTGTCCACCTCAGTCTCTATCTCAGGCCCCACCTCAGTCACTATGTCACTGTCCACCTCAGTCACTATCTCACTGCCCTCCTCAGTCACTATCTCACTGCCTACCTCAGTCACTATCTCACTGCCCACCTCAGTCTCTATCTCACTGCCCAATCTGTCACTGTCTCACTGCCTACATCAGTCTCTATCTCACTGTCCACCTCAGTCTCTATCTCATTGACCACCTCAGTCACTATCTCACTGTCCACCTCAGTCTCTATCTCACTGCCCACCTCAGTCTCTATCTCACTGCCCACCTCAGTCACAATCACACTGTCCACCTCAATCTCTATCTCACTCTCCACCTCAGTCACTATCTCACTGCCCACCTCAATCTCTATCTCACTCTCCATCTCAGTCACTATCTCACTACCTACGTCAGTCTCTATCTCTCTGCCCACCTCAGTCTCTCTCTCATTGCCCACCTCATCCTCTATCTAACTGTCCATCTCAGTCACGGTCTCACGGCCCAGCTCTGTCACTGTCTCACTGCCCACCTCAGTCTCTATCTCATTGACCACCTCAGTCACTATCTCACTGTCCACCTCAGTCTCTATCTCACACCCCACCTCAGTCACTATGTCACTGTCCACCTCAGTCACTATCTCACTGCCCTCCTCAGTCTCTATCTCACTGTCCACCTCAGTCACTATCTCACTGCCTACCTCAGTCACTATCGCACTGTCCACCTCAGTCTCTATGTCACTGCCCACCTCAGTCACTATCTCACTGCCCACCTCCGTCTCTATCTCACTACCTACCTCATTCTCCACCTCACTGCCCACCCTCAGTCACTATCTCAGTGCCCACCTCATTCTCTATCTCACTGTCCACCTCAGTCACTAAATCACTGCCCACCTCAGTCACTATCTCATCGCCCACCTCAGTCACTATCTCACTGCCCACCTCCGTCTCTATCTCACTACCTACCTCATTCTCTATCTCACTGCCCACCCTCAGTCACTATCTCAGTGCCCAACTCAGTCTCTATCTCATTGCCCACCTCATTCTCTATCTCACTGTCCACCTCAGTCACTAAATCACTGCCCACTTCAGTCACTATCTCATTGCACACCTCAGTCACTATCTCATTGCCCACCTCAGTCTCTATCTCACTGCCCAATCTGTCACTGCCTCACTGCCCACATCAGTCTCTATCTCACTGTCCACCTCAGTCTCTATCTCATTGACCACCTCAGTCACTATCTCACTGTCCACCTCAGTCTCTATCTCACTGTCCACCTCAGTCACTAAATCACTGCCCACCTCAGTCACTATCTCATTGCCCACCTCAGTCACTATCTCACTGCCCACCTCCGTCTCTATCTCACTACCTACCTCATTCTCTATCTCACTGCCCACCTCCGTCTCTATCTCACTACCTCCCTCATTCTCTATCTCACTGCCCATCTCAGTCTCTATCTCACTGCCCACCTCAGTCAGTATCTCATTGCCCACCTCAGTCAGTATCTTAGTGCCCACCTCAGTCAATATCTCACTGCCCACCTCAGTCTCTACCTCACTGTCCACCTCAGTCTCTATCTCACGGCCCACCTCAGTCACTATGTCACTGTCCACCTCAGTCACTATCACACTCCCCACCCCAGTCTCTGTTTCACTGCCCACCTCAGTCACAATCACACTGTCCACCTCAGTCACTATCTCACGGCCCACCTCAGTCACTATGTCACTGTCCACCTCAGTCACTATCACACTCCCCACCCCAGTCTCTGTCTCACTGCCCACCTCAGACACAATCACACTGTCCACCTCAGTCACTATCTCACTGCCCACCTCAGTCTCTATCTCACTGTCCACCTCAGTCTCTATCTCATTGACCACCTCAGTCACTATCTCACTGTCCACCTCAGTCTCTATCTTTCTGTCCACCTCAGTCTCTATCTCACGCCCCACCTCAGTCACTATGTCACTGTCCACCTCAGTCTCTATCTCACTGCCCACCTCAGTCACAATCACACTGTCAACCTCAGTCACTATCTCACTGCCCACCTCAGTCTCTATCTCATTGCCCACCTCATTCTCTATCTCACTGCCCACCTCAGTCACGATCTCATTGCCCAGCTCTGTCACTGTTACACTGCCCACCTCAGTCTCTATCTCATTGACCACCTCATTCTCTATGTCACTGTCCACCTCAGTCGCTATCTCACTGTCCACCTCAGTCACTAAATCACTGCCCACCTCAGTCTCTATCTCACTGTCCACCTCAGTCACCATCTCACTGTCCATCACAGTCACGATCTCACTGCCCACCCTCAGTCTCTATCTCACTGCCCACCTCCGTCTCTATCTCATTGCCCACCTCATTCTCTATCTCACTGCCCACCTCAGTCACTATCTCATTGCCCACCTCATTCTCTATCTCACTGCCCACCTCAGTCACGATCTCATTGCCCAGCTCTGTCACTGTTACATTGCCCACCTCAGTCTCTATCTCATTGACCACCTCATTCTCTATGTCACTGTCCACCTCAGTCGCTATCTCACTGTTCACCTCAGTCACTAAATCACTGCCCATCTCAGTCACTATCTCATTGCCCACCTCAGTCACGATCTCACTGCCCAACTCTGTCACTGTGTCACTGCCCACCTCAGTCTCTATATCACAGCCCAATCTGTCACTGTCTCACTGCCCACATCAGTCTCTATCTCACTGTCCACCTCAGTCTCTATCTCATTGACCACCTCAGTCACTATCTCACTGTCCACCTCAGTCTCTATCTCACTGCCCACCTCAGTCACTATCTCATTGCCCACTTCAATCACTATCACACTGCCCACCTCAGTCTATATCTCACTGCCCACCTCATTCTCTATCTCACTCTCCACCTCAGTCACGATCTCAGTGCCCACCCTCAGTCACTATCTCACTGCCCATCTCAGTCTCTATCTCACTGCCCACCTCAGTCAGTATCTCATTGCCCACCTCAGTCAGTATCTTAGTGCCCACCTCAGTCAATATCTCACTGCCCACCTAAGTCTCTACCTCACTGTCCACCTCAGTCTCTATCTCACGGCCCACCTCAGTCACTATCACAGTCCCCAACCCAGTCTCTGTCTCACTGCCCACCTCAGTCACAATCACACTGTCCACCTCAGTCACTATCTCACGGCCCACCTCAGTCACTATGTCACTGTCCACCTCAGTCACTATCACACTCACCACCCCAGTCTCTGTCTCACTGCCCACCTCAGTCACAATCACACTGTCCACCTCAGTCACTATCTCACTGCCCACCCCAGTCTCTGTCTCACTGCCCACCTCAGTCACAATCACACTGTCCACCTCAGTCACTATGTCACTGTCCACCTCAGTCACTATCACACTCACCACCCCAGTCTCTGTCTCACTGTCCACCTCAGTCACAATCACACTGTCCACCTCAGTCACTATCTCACTGCCCACCTCAATCTCTATCTCACTGTCCATCTCAGTCTCTATCTCATTGACCACCTCAGTCACTATCACACTGTCCACCTCAGTCACCATCTCACTCTCCACCTCAGTCTCTATCTCATTGTTCATCTCAGTTACTATCACACTGCCCACCTCAGTCACTATCTCACTGTCCACCTCAGTCTCTATCTCACTGTCCACCTCAGTCACTAAATCACTGCCCACCTCAGTCACTATCTCATTGCCCACCTCAGTCACTATCTCACTGCCCACCTCCGTCTCTATCTCACTACCTACCTCATTCTCTATCTCACTGCCCACCTCCGTCTCTATCTCACTACCTCCCTCATTCTCTATCTCACTGCCCATCTCAGTCTCTATCTCACTGCCCACCTCAGTCAGTATCTCATTGCCCACCTCAGTCAGTATCTTAGTGCCCACCTCAGTCAATATCTCACTGCCCACCTCAGTCTCTACCTCACTGTCCACCTCAGTCTCTATCTCACGGCCCACCTCAGTCACTATGTCACTGTCCACCTCAGTCACTATCACACTCCCCACCCCAGTCTCTGTTTCACTGCCCACCTCAGTCACAATCACACTGTCCACCTCAGTCACTATCTCACGGCCCACCTCAGTCACTATGTCACTGTCCACCTCAGTCACTATCACACTCCCCACCCCAGTCTCTGTCTCACTGCCCACCTCAGACACAATCACACTGTCCACCTCAGTCACTATCTCACTGCCCACCTCAGTCTCTATCTCACTGTCCACCTCAGTCTCTATCTCATTGACCACCTCAGTCACTATCTCACTGTCCACCTCAGTCTCTATCTTTCTGTCCACCTCAGTCTCTATCTCACGCCCCACCTCAGTCACTATGTCACTGTCCACCTCAGTCTCTATCTCACTGCCCACCTCAGTCACAATCACACTGTCAACCTCAGTCACTATCTCACTGCCCACCTCAGTCTCTATCTCATTGCCCACCTCATTCTCTATCTCACTGCCCACCTCAGTCACGATCTCATTGCCCAGCTCTGTCACTGTTACACTGCCCACCTCAGTCTCTATCTCATTGACCACCTCATTCTCTATGTCACTGTCCACCTCAGTCGCTATCTCACTGTCCACCTCAGTCACTAAATCACTGCCCACCTCAGTCTCTATCTCACTGTCCACCTCAGTCACCATCTCACTGTCCATCACAGTCACGATCTCACTGCCCACCCTCAGTCTCTATCTCACTGCCCACCTCCGTCTCTATCTCATTGCCCACCTCATTCTCTATCTCACTGCCCACCTCAGTCACTATCTCATTGCCCACCTCATTCTCTATCTCACTGCCCACCTCAGTCACGATCTCATTGCCCAGCTCTGTCACTGTTACATTGCCCACCTCAGTCTCTATCTCATTGACCACCTCATTCTCTATGTCACTGTCCACCTCAGTCGCTATCTCACTGTTCACCTCAGTCACTAAATCACTGCCCATCTCAGTCACTATCTCATTGCCCACCTCAGTCACGATCTCACTGCCCAACTCTGTCACTGTGTCACTGCCCACCTCAGTCTCTATATCACAGCCCAATCTGTCACTGTCTCACTGCCCACATCAGTCTCTATCTCACTGTCCACCTCAGTCTCTATCTCATTGACCACCTCAGTCACTATCTCACTGTCCACCTCAGTCTCTATCTCACTGCCCACCTCAGTCACTATCTCATTGCCCACTTCAATCACTATCACACTGCCCACCTCAGTCTATATCTCACTGCCCACCTCATTCTCTATCTCACTCTCCACCTCAGTCACGATCTCAGTGCCCACCCTCAGTCACTATCTCACTGCCCATCTCAGTCTCTATCTCACTGCCCACCTCAGTCAGTATCTCATTGCCCACCTCAGTCAGTATCTTAGTGCCCACCTCAGTCAATATCTCACTGCCCACCTAAGTCTCTACCTCACTGTCCACCTCAGTCTCTATCTCACGGCCCACCTCAGTCACTATCACAGTCCCCAACCCAGTCTCTGTCTCACTGCCCACCTCAGTCACAATCACACTGTCCACCTCAGTCACTATCTCACGGCCCACCTCAGTCACTATGTCACTGTCCACCTCAGTCACTATCACACTCACCACCCCAGTCTCTGTCTCACTGCCCACCTCAGTCACAATCACACTGTCCACCTCAGTCACTATCTCACTGCCCACCCCAGTCTCTGTCTCACTGCCCACCTCAGTCACAATCACACTGTCCACCTCAGTCACTATGTCACTGTCCACCTCAGTCACTATCACACTCACCACCCCAGTCTCTGTCTCACTGTCCACCTCAGTCACAATCACACTGTCCACCTCAGTCACTATCTCACTGCCCACCTCAATCTCTATCTCACTGTCCATCTCAGTCTCTATCTCATTGACCACCTCAGTCACTATCACACTGTCCACCTCAGTCACCATCTCACTCTCCACCTCAGTCTCTATCTCATTGTTCATCTCAGTTACTATCACACTGCCCACCTCAGTCACTATCTCACTGTCCACCTCAGTCGCTATCTCACTGTTCACCTCAGTCACTAAATCACTGCCCACCTCAGTCACTATCTCATTGCCCACCTCAGTCACGATCTCACTGCCCAACTCTGTCACTGTGTCACTGCCCACCTCAGTCTCTATCTCACTGCCCAATCTGTCACTGTCTCACTGCCCACATCAGTCTCTATCTCACTGTCCACCTCAGTCTCTATCTCATTGACCACCTCAGTCACTATCTCACTGTCCACCTCAGTCTCTATCTCACTGCCCACCTCAGTCACAATCACACTGTCCACCTCAGTCACTATCTCACTGCCCACCTCAGTCACTATCTCACTGCCCACCTCAGTCACTATCTCATTGCCCACCTCAGTCACTATCTTATTGCCCACCTCATTCTCTATCTCACTGCCCAACTCATTCTCTATCTACCTGTCCATCTCAGTCACGATCTCACTGCCCACCCTCAGTCTCTATCTCACTGCCCACCTCCGTCTCTCTCACTACCCACCTCAGTCACTATCTCAGTGCCCACCTCAGTCACTATCTCATTGCCCACCTCATTCTCTATCTCACTGCCCACCTCAGTCACGATCTCATTGCCCAGCTCTGTCACTGTCTCACTGCCCACCTCAGTCTCTATCTCATTGACCACCTCAGTCACTATCTCACTGTCCACCTCAGTCTCTATCTCAGGCCCCACCTCAGTCACTATGTCACTGTCCACCTCAGTCACTATCTCACTGCCCTCCTCAGTCACTATCTCACTGCCTACCTCAGTCACTATCTCACTGCCCACCTCAGTCTCTATCTCACTGCCCAATCTGTCACTGTCTCACTGCCTACATCAGTCTCTATCTCACTGTCCACCTCAGTCTCTATCTCATTGACCACCTCAGTCACTATCTCACTGTCCACCTCAGTCTCTATCTCACTGCCCACCTCAGTCTCTATCTCACTGCCCACCTCAGTCACAATCACACTGTCCACCTCAATCTCTATCTCACTCTCCACCTCAGTCACTATCTCACTGCCCACCTCAATCTCTATCTCACTCTCCATCTCAGTCACTATCTCACTACCTACGTCAGTCTCTATCTCTCTGCCCACCTCAGTCTCTCTCTCATTGCCCACCTCATCCTCTATCTAACTGTCCATCTCAGTCACGATCTCACGGCCCAGCTCTGTCACTGTCTCACTGCCCACCTCAGTCTCTATCTCATTGACCACCTCAGTCACTATCTCACTGTCCACCTCAGTCTCTATCTCACACCCCACCTCAGTCACTATGTCACTGTCCACCTCAGTCACTATCTCACTGCCCTCCTCAGTCTCTATCTCACTGTCCACCTCAGTCACTATCTCACTGCCTACCTCAGTCACTATCGCACTGTCCACCTCAGTCTCTATGTCACTGCCCACCTCAGTCACTATCTCACTGCCCACCTCCGTCTCTATCTCACTACCTACCTCATTCTCCACCTCACTGCCCACCCTCAGTCACTATCTCAGTGCCCACCTCATTCTCTATCTCACTGTCCACCTCAGTCACTAAATCACTGCCCACCTCAGTCACTATCTCATCGCCCACCTCAGTCACTATCTCACTGCCCACCTCCGTCTCTATCTCACTACCTACCTCATTCTCTATCTCACTGCCCACCCTCAGTCACTATCTCAGTGCCCAACTCAGTCTCTATCTCATTGCCCACCTCATTCTCTATCTCACTGTCCACCTCAGTCACTAAATCACTGCCCACTTCAGTCACTATCTCATTGCACACCTCAGTCACTATCTCATTGCCCACCTCAGTCTCTATCTCACTGCCCAATCTGTCACTGCCTCACTGCCCACATCAGTCTCTATCTCACTGTCCACCTCAGTCTCTATCTCATTGACCACCTCAGTCACTATCTCACTGTCCACCTCAGTCTCTATCTCACTGTCCACCTCAGTCACTAAATCACTGCCCACCTCAGTCACTATCTCATTGCCCACCTCAGTCACTATCTCACTGCCCACCTCCGTCTCTATCTCACTACCTACCTCATTCTCTATCTCACTGCCCACCTCCGTCTCTATCTCACTACCTACCTCATTCTCTATCTCACTGCCCACCCTCAGTCACTATCTCAGTGCCCACCTCAGTCTCTATCTCATTGCCCACCTCATTCTCTATCTCACTGTCCACCTCAGTCACTAAATCACTGCCCACCTCAGTCACTATCTCATTGCCCACCTCAGTCACTATCTCATTGCCCACCTCAGTCTCTATCTCACTGCCCAATCTGTCACTGTCTCACTGCCCACATCAGTCTCTATCTCACTGTCCACCTCAGTCTCTATCTCATTGACCACCTCAGTCACTATCTCACTGTCCACCTCAGTCTCTAACTCACGCCCCACCTCAGTCACTATGTCACTGTCCACCTCAGTCTCTATCTCACTGCCCACCTCAGTCACAATCACACTGTCCACCTCAGTCACTATCTCACTGTTCACCTCAGTCACTATCTCACTGCCCACCTCAGTCACTATCTCATTGCCCACCTCAGTCACTATCTTATTGCCCACCTCAGTCACTATCTCACTGCCCACCTCAGACACTATCTCACTGCCCAACTCCGTCTCTATCTCACTGCCCACCTCAGTCAGTATCTCAATGTTCCCCTCAGTCACAATCTCACTACCCACCTCAGTGTATATCTCACTGTCCAACTCAGTCACTATCGCACTGTCCACCTCAGTCACTAAATCACTGCCCACCTCAGTCACTATCTCATTGCCCACCTCAGTCACTATCTCATTGCCCACCTCAGTCTCTATCTCACTGCCCAATCTGTCACTGTCTCACTGCCCACATCAGTCTCTATCTCACTGCCCACCTCAGTCTCTACCTCACTGTCCACCTCAGTCTCTATCTCACGGCCCACCTCGGTCACTATGTCACTGTCCACCTCAGTCACTGTCAGACTGCCCACCCCAGTCGCTGTCTCACAGCCCACCTCAGTCACAATCACACTGTCCACCTCAGTCACTATCTCAATGCCCACCTCAGTCTCTATCTCACTGTCCACCTCAGTCACCATCTCACTGTCCATCACAGTCACGATCTCACTGCCCACCCTCAGTCTCTATCTCACTGCCCACCTCCGTCTCTATCTCACTGCCCACCTCAGTCACTATCTCATTGCCCACCTCATTCTCTATCTCACTGCCCACCTCAGTCACGATCTCATTGCCCAGCTCTGTCACTGTCTCACTGCCCACCTCAGTCTCTATCTCATTGACCACCTCAGTCTCTATCTCAGTGTCCACCTCAGTCACTATCTCATTGACCACCTCATTCTCTATGTCACTGTCCACCTCAGTCGCTATCTCACTGTCCACCTCAGTCACTAAATCACTGCCCATCTCAGTCACTATCTCATTGCCCACCTCAGTCACGATCTCACTGCCCAACTCTGTCACTGTGTCACTGCCCACCTCAGTCTCTCTATCACTGCCCAATCTGTCACTGTCTCACTGCCCACATCAGTCTCTATCTCACTGTCCACCTCAGTCTCTATCTCATTGACCACCTCAGTCACTATCTCACTGTCCACCTCAGTCTCTATCTCACTGCCCACCTCAGTCACTATCTCATTGCCCACTTCAATCACTATCACACTGCCCACCTCAGTCTATATCTCACTGCCCACCTCATTTTCTATCTCACTCTCCACCTCAGTCACGATCTCAGTGCCCACCCTCAGTCACTATCTCACTGCCCATCTCAGTCTCTATCTCACTGCCCACCTCAGTCAGTATCTCATTGCCCACCTCAGTCAGTATCTTAGTGCCCACCTCAGTCAATATCTCACTGCCCACCTAAGTCTCTACCTCACTGTCCACCTCAGTCTCTATCTCATGGCCCACCTCAGTCACTATCACACTCCCCAACCCAGTCTCTGTCTCACTGCCCACCTCAGTCACAATCACACTGTCCACCTCAGTCACTATCTCACGGCCCACCTCAGTCACTATGTCACTGTCCACCTCAGTCACTATCACACTCACCACCCCAGTCTCTGTCTCACTGCCCACCTCAGTCACAATCACACTGTCCACCTCAGTCACTATCTCACTGCCCACCTCAGTCTCTATCTCACTGTCCACCTCAGTCTCTATCTCACGGCCCACCTCAGTCACTATGTCACTGTCCACCTCAGTCACTATCACACTCCCCACCCCAGTCTCTGTCTCACTGCCCACCTCAGTCACAATCACACTGTCCACCTCAGTCACTATCTCACTGCCCACCTCAGTCTCTATCTCACTGTCCACCTCAGTCACTATCTCACTGCCCACCTCAGTCTCTATCTCACTGTCCACCTCAGTCTCTATCTCACGGCCCACCTCAGTCACTATGTCACTGTCCACCTCAGTCACTATCACACTCCCCACCCCAGTCTCTGTCTCACTGCCCACCTCAGTCACAATCACACTGTCCACCTCAGTCACTATCTCACTGCCCACCTCAGTCACTATCTCACTGCCCACCTCAGTCTCTATCTCACTGTCCACCTCAGTCACAATCACACTGTCCACCTCAGTCACTATCTCATTGACCACCTCAGTCACTATCACACTGTCCACCTCAGTCACCATCTCACTCTCCACCTCAGTCTCTATCTCATTGTTCATCTCAGTTACTATCACACTGCCCACCTCAGTCACTATCTCACTGCCCACCTCAGTCTCTGTCTCACTGCCCACCTCAGTCACTATCTCATTGCCCACCTCAGTCACTATTTTTCTGCCCACCTCAGTCACTATTTTACTGCCCACCTCAGTCACTATCTCACTGCCCATCTCAGTCACTATCTCTCAGCCCAACTCCATTTCTACCTCACTGCCCACCTCAGTCAGTATCTCAATGTTCACGTCAGTCACAATCTCACTGCCCACCTCAGTCACTATCTCACTGCCCACCTCAGTCTCTATCTCACTGTCGAACTCATTCACTATCGCACTGTCCACCTCAGTCACTATCTCAGTGCCCACCTCAGTCTCTACCTCACTGTCCACTTCAATCACTATCACACTACCCACCTCAGTCTCTATCTCACGGCCCACCTCAGTCACTATCACACTGCACACCTCAGTCACTATCACACTGCCCACCCCAATCTCTATCTCACTGCCCACCCTCAGTCTCTATCTCAGGGCCCACCTCAGTCACTATCACACTGCCCACCTCAGTCTCTATCTCACGGCCCACCTCAGTCACTATCGCACTGTCCACCTCAGTCACTATCTCAGTGTCCACCTTAATCTCAATCTCACTCTGCACCTCAATCGCTGTCTCTGTCTCACTGTCCACCTCAATCACAATCACACTGTCCACCTCAGTCACTATCTCACTGCCCACCTCAGTCTCTATCTCACTGACCACCTCAGTCACCATCTCACTGTCCACCTCAGTCTCTATCTCATTGTTCATCTCAGTCACTATCACACTGCCCACCTCAGTCACTATCTCACTTCCTACCTCAGTCTCTATCTTCCTATCCACCTTAGTCACTATCTCACTGCCCACCTCAGTCACTATCTCATTGCCCACCTCATTCTCTATCTCACTCTCCACCTCAGTCATGATCTCACTGCCACCTCAGTCACTATCTCACTACCCACCTCAATGTCTATCTCACTGCCCACCTCAGTCACTATCTCATTGCCCACTTCAATCACTGTCACACTGCCCACCTCAGTCACTATCTCACTGCCCACCTCATTCTCTATCTCACACTCCACCTCAGTCACGATCTCACTGCCCACCCTCAGTCACTATCTCACTGCCCACCTCAGTCACTATCTCATTGCCCACCTCATTCTCTATCTCACTCTCCACCTCAGTCACGATCTCACTGCCACCTCAGTCACTATCTCACTGCCCACCTCAGTCACTATCTCATTGCCCACTTCAATCACTATCACACTGCCCACCTCAGTCACTATCTCACTGCCCACCTCATTCTCTACCTCACACTCCACCGCAGTCACGATCTCACTGCCCACCCTCAGTCACTATCTCACTGCCCACCTCAGTCTCTATCTCACTGCCCACCTCAGTCAGTATCTCATTGCCCACTTCAGTCAGTATCTTATTGCCCACCTCAGTCACTATCTCACTGCCCACCTCAGTCTCTACCTCACGGTCCACCTCAGTCTCTATCTCACGGCCCACCTCAGTCACTATGTCACTGTCCACCTCAGTCACTATCACACTCCCCACCCCAGTCTCTGTCACACTGCCCACCTCAGTCACAATCACACTGTCCACCTCAGTCACTATCTCACTGCCCACCTCAGTCTCTATCTCACTGTCCACCTCAGTCTCTATCTCACTGTCCACCTCAGTCACTATCTCACTGCCCACCTCAGTCTCTATCTCCCTCTCCACCTCAGTCACTATCTCACTCACTACCTCAGTCACTATCTCACTGCCCACCTCAGTCTCTATCTCACTCTCCATCTCAGTCACTATCTCACTACCTACCTCATTCTCTATCTCACTGCCCACCCTCAGTCACTATCTCACTGCCCACCCTCAGTCTCTATCTCTCTGCCCACCTCCGTCTCTATCTCACTGCCCACCTTAGTCATTATCTCAGTGCCCACCTCATTCTCTATCTCACTGTCCACCTCAGTCACGATCTCACTGCCCAGCCTCAGTCACTATCTCTCAGCCCAACTCCATTTCTACCTCACTGCCCACCTCAGTCAGTATCTCAATGTTCACGTCAGTCACAATCTCACTGCCCACCTCAGTCACCATCTCACTCTCCACCTCAGTCTCTATCTCATTGTACATCTCAGTTTCTATCTCACTGCCCACCTCAGTCTCTATCTTACTGTCCACCTCAGTCTCTATCTCACTGCCCACCTCAGTCACTATCTCACTGTCCACCTCAGTCACTATCTCACTGCACACCTCAGTCTCTATCTCACTGTCCACCTCAGTCACTATCTCACTGCCCACCTCAGTCTCTATCTCACTGTCCACCTCAGTCTCTATCTCACGGCCCACCTCAGTCACTATGTCACTGTCCACCTCAGTCACTATCACACTCCCCACCCCAGTCTCTGTCTCACTGCCCACCTCAGTCACAATCACACTGTCCACCTCAGTCACTATCTCACTGCCCACCTCAGTCTCTACCTCACGGTCCACCTCAGTCTCTATCTCACGGCCCACCTCAGTCACTATGTCACTGTCCACCTCAGTCACTATCACACTCCCCACCCCAGTCTCTGTCACACTGCCCACCTCAGTCACAATCACACTGTCCACCTCAGTCACTATCTCACTGCCCACCTCAGTCTCTATCTCACTGTCCACCTCAGTCTCTATCTCACTGTCCACCTCAGTCACTATCTCACTGCCCACCTCAGTCTCTATCTCCCTCTCCACCTCAGTCACTATCTCACTCACTACCTCAGTCACTATCTCACTGCCCACCTCAGTCTCTATCTCACTCTCCATCTCAGTCACTATCTCACTACCTACCTCATTCTCTATCTCACTGCCCACCCTCAGTCACTATCTCACTGCCCACCCTCAGTCTCTATCTCTCTGCCCACCTCCGTCTCTATCTCACTGCCCACCTTAGTCATTATCTCAGTGCCCACCTCATTCTCTATCTCACTGTCCACCTCAGTCACGATCTCACTGCCCAGCCTCAGTCACTATCTCTCAGCCCAACTCCATTTCTACCTCACTGCCCACCTCAGTCAGTATCTCAATGTTCACGTCAGTCACAATCTCACTGCCCACCTCAGTCACCATCTCACTCTCCACCTCAGTCTCTATCTCATTGTACATCTCAGTTTCTATCTCACTGCCCACCTCAGTCTCTATCTTACTGTCCACCTCAGTCTCTATCTCACTGCCCACCTCAGTCACTATCTCACTGTCCACCTCAGTCACTATCTCACTGCACACCTCAGTCTCTATCTCACTGTCCACCTCAGTCACTATCTCACTGCCCACCTCAGTCTCTATCTCACTGTCCACCTCAGTCTCTATCTCACGGCCCACCTCAGTCACTATGTCACTGTCCACCTCAGTCACTATCACACTCCCCACCCCAGTCTCTGTCTCACTGCCCACCTCAGTCACAATCACACTGTCCACCTCAGTCACTATCTCACTGCCCACCTCAGTCTCTACCTCACGGTCCACCTCAGTCTCTATCTCACGGCCCACCTCAGTCACTATGTCACTGTCCACCTCAGTCACTATCACACTCCCCACCCCAGTCTCTGTCACACTGCCCACCTCAGTCACAATCACACTGTCCACCTCAGTCACTATCTCACTGCCCACCTCAGTCTCTATCTCACTGTCCACCTCAGTCTCTATCTCACTGTCCACCTCAGTCACTATCTCACTGCCCACCTCAGTCTCTATCTCCCTCTCCACCTCAGTCACTATCTCACTCACTACCTCAGTCACTATCTCACTGCCCACCTCAGTCTCTATCTCACTCTCCACCTCAGTCACTATCTCACTCACTACCTCAGTCACTATCTCACTGCCCACCTCAGTCTCTATCTCACTCTCCATCTCAGTCACTATCTCACTACCTACCTCATTCTCTATCTCACTGCCCACCCTCAGTCACTATCTCACTGCCCACCCTCAGTCTCTATCTCTCTGCCCACCTCCGTCTCTATCTCACTGCCCACCTTAGTCATTATCTCAGTGCCCACCTCATTCTCTATCTCACTGTCCACCTCAGTCACGATCTCACTGCCCAGCCTCAGTCACTATCTCACTGCTCACCTCAGTCTCTATCTCACTGCCCAACTCAGTCACTATCTCACTGCTCACCTCAGTCTCTATCTCACTCTCCACTTCAGTCACCATCTCACTCTCCACCTCAGTCTCTATCTCATTGTACATCTCAGTTTCTATCTCACTGCCCACCTCAGTCTCTATCTTACTGTCCACCTCAGTCTCTATCTCACTGCCCACCTCAGTCACTATCTCACTGTCCACCTCAGTCACTATCTCACTGCACACCTCAGTCTCTATCTCACTGTCCACCTCAGTCACTATCTCACTCACTACCTCATTCACTATCTCACTGCCCACCTCAGTCTCTATCTCACTCTCCATCTCAGTCACTATCTCACTACCTACCTCATTGTCTATCTCACTGCCCACCCTCAGTCTCTATCTCTCTGCCCACCCTCAGTCTCTCTCCCACTGCCCACCTCATTCTCTATCTAACTGTCCATCTCAGTCACGATCTCACTGGCCACCCTCAGTCTCTCTCTCACTGCCCACCTCATTCTCTATCTAACTGTCCATCTCAGTCACGATCTCACTGCCCACCCTCAGTCTCTATCTCACTCTCCACCACAGTCTCTATCTCATTGTACATCTCAGTTTCTATCTCACTGCCCACCTCAGTCTCTATCTTACTGTCCACCTCAGTCTCTATCTCACTGCCCACCTCAGTCACTATCTCACTGTCCACCTCAGTCACTATCTCACTGCCCACCTCAGTCTCTATCTCACTGCCCATCTCAGTCACTATCTCTCAGCCCAACTCCATTTCTACCTCACTGCCCACCTCAGTCAGTATCTCAATGTTCACGTCAGTCACTATCTCATTGCCCACCTCAGTCACTATTTTTCTGCCCACCTCAGTCACTATTTTACTGCCCACCTCAGTCACTATCTCACTGCCCATCTCAGTCACTATCTCTCAGCCCAACTCCATTTCTACCTCACTGCCCACCTCAGTCAGTATCTCAATGTTCACGTCAGTCACAATCTCACTGCCCACCTCAGTCACTATCTCACTGCCCACCTCAGTCTCTATCTCACTGTCGAACTCATTCACTATCGCACTGTCCACCTCAGTCACTATCTCAGTGCCCACCTCAGTCTCTACCTCACTGTCCACTTCAATCACTATCACACTACCCACCTCAGTCTCTATCTCACGGCCCACCTCAGTCACTATCACACTGCACACCTCAGTCACTATCACACTGCCCACCCCAATCTCTATCTCACTGCCCACCCTCAGTCTCTATCTCACGGCCCACCTCAGTCACTATCACACTGCCCACCTCAGTCTCTATCTCACGGCCCACCTCAGTCACTATCGCACTGTCCACCTCAGTCACTATCTCAGTGTCCACCTTAATCTCAATCTCACTCTGCACCTCAATCGCTGTCTCTGTCTCACTGTCCACCTCAATCACAATCACACTGTCCACCTCAGTCACTATCTCACTGCCCACCTCAGTCTCTATCTCACTGACCACCTCAGTCACCATCTCACTGTCCACCTCAGTCTCTATCTCATTGTTCATCTCAGTCACTATCACACTGCCCACCTCAGTCACTATCTCACTTCCTACCTCAGTCTCTATCTTCCTATCCACCTTAGTCACTATCTCACTGCCCACCTCAGTCACTATCTCATTGCCCACCTCATTCTCTATCTCACTCTCCACCTCAGTCATGATCTCACTGCCACCTCAGGCACTATCTCACTACCCACCTCAATGTCTATCTCACTGCCCACCTCAGTCACTATCTCATTGCCCACTTCAATCACTGTCACACTGCCCACCTCAGTCACTATCTCACTGCCCACCTCATTCTCTATCTCACACTCCACCTCAGTCACGATCTCACTGCCCACCCTCAGTCACTATCTCACTGCCCACCTCAGTCACTATCTCATTGCCCACCTCATTCTCTATCTCACTCTCCACCTCAGTCACGATCTCACTGCCACCTCAGTCACTATCTCACTGCCCACCTCAGTCACTATCTCATTGCCCACTTCAATCACTATCACACTGCCCACCTCAGTCACTATCTCACTGCCCACCTCATTCTCTATCTCACTCTCCACCTCAGTCACGATCTCACTGCCCACCCTCAGTCACTATCTCACTGCCCACCTCAGTCTCTATCTCACTGCCCACCTCAGTCAGTATCTCATTGCCCACTTCAGTCAGTATCTTATTGCCCACCTCAGTCACTATCTCACTGCCCACCTCAGTCTCTACCTCACGGTCCACCTCAGTCTCTATCTCACGGCCCACCTCAGTCACTATGTCACTGTCCACCTCAGTCACTATCACACTCCCCACCCCAGTCTCTGTCACACTGCCCACCTCAGTCACAATCACACTGTCCACCTCAGTCACTATCTCACTGCCCACCTCAGTCTCTATCTCACTGTCCACCTCAGTCTCTATCTCCCTCTCCACCTCAGTCACTATCTCACTCACTACCTCAGTCACTATCTCACTGCCCACCTCAGTCTCTATCTCACTCTCCATCTCAGTCACTATCTCACTACCTACCTCATTCTCTATCTCACTGCCCACCCTCAGTCACTATCTCACTGCCCACCCTCAGTCTCTATCTCTCTGCCCACCTCCGTCTCTATCTCACTGCCCACCTTAGTCATTATCTCAGTGCCCACCTCATTCTCTATCTCACTGTCCACCTCAGTCACGATCTCACTGCCCAGCCTCAGTCACTATCTCACTGCTCACCTCAGTCTCTATCTCACTGCCCAACTCAGTCACTATCTCACTGCTCACCTCAGTCTCTATCTCACTCTCCACCTCAGTCACCATCTCACTCTCCATCTCAGTCTCTATCTCATTGTACATCTCAGTTTCTATCTCACTGCCCACCTCAGTCTCTATCTTACTGTCCACCTCAGTCTCTATCTCACTGCCCACCTCAGTCACTATCTCACTGTCCACCTCAGTCACTATCTCACTGCCCACCTCAGTCTCTATCTCACTGTCCACCTCAGTCACTATCTCACTCACTACCTCATTCACTATCTCACTGCCCACCTCAGTCTCTATCTCACTCTCCATCTCAGTCACTATCTCACTACCTACCTCATTGTCTATCTCACTGCCCACCCTCAGTCACTATCTCACTGCCCACCCTCAGTCTCTATCTCTCTGCCCACCCTCAGTCTCTCTCTCACTGCCCACCTCATTCTCTATCTAACTGTCCATCTCAGTCACGATCTCACTGCCCACCCTCAGTCTCTCTCTCACTGCCCACCTCATTCTCTATCTAACTGTCCATCTCAGTCACGATCTCACTGCCCACCCTCAGTCTCTATCTCACTCTCCACCTCAGTCTCTATCTCATTGTACATCTCAGTTTCTATCTCACTGCCCACCTCAGTCTCTATCTTACTGTCCACCTCAGTCTCTATCTCACTGCCCACCTCAGTCACTATCTCACTGTCCACCTCAGTCACTATCTCACTGCCCACCTCAGTCTCTATCTCACTGTCCACCTCAGTCACTATCTCACTCACTACCTCATTCACTATCTCACTGCCCACCTCAGTCTCTATCTCACTCTCCATCTCAGTCACTATCTCACTACCTACCTCATTGTCTATCTCACTGCCCACCCTCAGTCACTATCTCACTGCCCACCCTCAGTCTCTATCTCTCTGCCCACCCTCAGTCTCTCTCTCACTGCCCACCTCATTCTCTATCTAACTGTCCATCTCAGTCACGATCTCACTGCCCACCCTCAGTCTCTATCTCACTGCCCACCTCCGTCTCTATCTCACTGTCCACCTCAGTCACTATCTCACTGCTCACCTCAGTCTCTATCTCACTGCCCAACTCAGTCACTATCTCACTGCTCACCTCAGTCTCTATCTCACTCTCCACCTCAGTCACCATCTCACTCTCCACCTCAGTCTCTATCTCATTGTACATCTCAGTTTCTATCTCACTGCCCACCTCAGTCTCTATCTTACTGTCCACCTCAGTCTTTATCTCACTGCCCACCTCAGTCACTATCTCACTGCCCACCTCAGTCACTATCTCATTGCCCACCTCAGTCACTATTTTACTGCCCACCTCAATCACTATCACTCTGCCCACCTCAGTCACTATCGCTCTGCCCACCTCAGTCTCTATCTCACGGCCCACCTCAGTCACTATCACACTGTCCACCTCAGTCACTATCAAACTGCCCACCTCAGTCTCTATCTCACGGCCCACCTCAGTCACTATCGCACTGTCCACCTCAGTCTCTATCTCAATGCCCACCTCAGTCACTATCTCACTGTCCACCTCAGTCTCTATCTCACTGTCCACCTCAGTCACTATCTCACTGCCCACCTCAGTCTCTATCTCACTCTCCACCTCAGTCACTATCTCACTCACTACCTCAGTCACTATCTCACTGCCCACCTCAGTCTCTATCTCACTCTCCATCTCAGTCACTATCTCACTACCTACCTCATTCTCTATCTCACTGCCCACCCTCAGTCACTATCTCACTCTCCATCTCAGTCACTATCTCACTACCTACCTCATTCTCTATCTCACTGCCCACCCTCAGTCACTATCTCATTGCCCATCTCAGTCACTATCTCATTGCCCACTTCAATCACTATCACACTGCCCACCTCAGTCACTATCTCACTGCCCACCTCATTCTCTATCTCACTCTCCACCTCAGTCACGATCTCACTGCCCACACTCAGTCACTATCTCACTGCCCACCTCAGTCTCTATCTCACTGCCCACCTCAGTCAGTATCTCATTGCCCACCTCAGTCAGTATCTTATTGCCCACCTCAGTCACTATCTCACTGCCCACCTCAGTCTCTACCTCACGGTCCACCTCAGTCTCTATCTCACGGCCCACCTCAGTCACTATGTCACTGTCCACCTCAGTCACTATCACACTCCCCACCCCAGTCTCTGTCACACTGCCCACCTCAGTCACAATCACACTGTCCACCTCAGTCACTATCTCACTGCCCACCTCAGTCTCTATCTCACTGTCCACCTCAGTCTCTATCTCACTGTCCACCTCAGTCACTATCTCACTGCCCACCTCAGTCTCTATCTCACTGTCCACCTCAGTCACTATCTCACTCACTACCTCAGTCACTATCTCACTGCCCACCTCAGTCTCTATCTCACTCTCCATCTCAGTCACTATCTCACTACCTACCTCATTCTCTATCTCACTGCCCACCCTCAGTCACTATCTCACTGCCCACCCTCAGTCTCTATCTCTCTGCCCACCCTCAGTCTCTCTCTCACTGCCCACCTCATTCTCTATCTAACTGTCCATCTCAGTCACGATCTCACTGCCCACCCTCAGTCTCTATCTCACTGCCCACCTCCGTCTCTATCTCACTGCCCACCCTCAGTCTCTATCTCTCTGCCCACCTCATTCTCTATCTCACTGTCCACCTCAGTCACTATCTCACTGCTCACCTCAGTCTCTATCTCACTGCCCAACTCAGTCACTATCTCACTGCTCACCTCAGTCTCTATCTCACTCTCCACCTCAGTCACCATCTCACTCTCCACCTCAGTCTCTATCTCATTGTACATCTCAGTTTCTATCTCACTGCCCACCTCAGTCTCTATCTTACTGTCCACCTCAGTCTCTATCTCACTGCCCACCTCAGTCACTATCTCACTGCCCACCTCAGTCACTATCTCATTGCCCACCTCAGTCACTATTTTACTGCCCACCTCAATCACTATCACACTGCCCACCTCAGTCACTATCACTCTGCCCACCTCAGTCTCTATCTCACGGCCCACCTCAGTCACTATGACACTGTCCACCTCAGTCACTATCAAACTGCCCACCTCAGTCTCTATCTCACGGCCCACCTCAGTCACTATCGCACTGTCCACCTCAGTCTCTATCTCACTGCCCACCTCAGTCACTATCTCAGTGTCCACCTTAATCTCAATCTCACTCTGCACCTCAATCACTATCTCACTGCCCTCCTTAGTCACTATCTCACTGCCCACCTCAGTCACTATCTCATTGCCCACCTCATTCTCTATCTCACTCTCCACCTCAGTCACGATCTCACTGCCACCTCAGGCACTATCTCACTGCCCACCTCAGTCACTATCTCATTGCCCACCTCAGTCACTATCTCATTGCCCACTTCAATCACTATCACACTGCCCACCTCAGTCACTATCTCACTGCCCACCTCATTCTCTATCTCACTCTCCACCTCAGTCACGATCTCACTGCCCACCCTCAGTCACTATCTCACTGCCCACCTCAGTCTCTATCTCTCTGCCCACCTCAGTCTCTCTCTCACTGCCCACCTCATTCTCTATCTAACTGTCCATCTCAGTCACGATCTCACTGCCCACCCTCAGTCTCTATCTCACTGCCCACCGCCGTCTCTATCTCACTGCCCACCTTAGTCACTATCTCAGTGCCCACCTCATTCTCTATCTCACTGTCCACCTCAGTCATGATCTCACTGCCCACCCTCAGTCACTATCTCACTGCTCACCTCAGTCTCTATCTCACTGTCCACCTCAGTCTCTATCTCACTGTCCACCTCAGTCTCTATCTCACTGCCCACCTCAGTCACTATCTCACTGCCCACCTCAGTCACTATCTCATTGCCCACCTCAGTCACTATTTTACTGCCCACCTCAGTCACTATCGCACTGTCCACCTCAGTCTCTATCTCACGGCCCACCTCAGTCACTATCTCACTGCCACCTCAGTCACTATCGCACTGTCCACCTCAGTCTCTATCTCACGGCCCACCTCAGTCACTATCGCATTGTCCACCTCAGTCACTATCTCAGTGTCCACCTTAATCTCAATCTCACTCTGCAGCTCAATCACTATCTCACTGCCCACCTTAGTCACGATCTCACTGCCACCTCAGTCACTATCTCACTGCCCACCTCAGTCACTATCTCATTGCCCACCTCAGTCACTATTTCACTGCCCACCTCATTCTCTATCTCACTCTCCACCTCAGTCACGATCTCACTGCCCACCCTCAGTCACTATCTCACTGCCCACCTCAGTCTCTATCTCACTGCCCACCTCAGTCAGTATCTCATTGCCCACCTCATTCAGTATCTTACTGCCCACCTCAGTCACTATCTCACTGCCCACCTCAGTCTCTACCTCACGGTCCACCTCAGTCTCTATCTCACGGCCCACCTCAGTCACTATGTCACTGTCCACCTCAGTCACTATCACACTGCCCACCCCAGTCTCTGTCTCACTGCCCACCTCAGTCACAATCACACTGTCCACCTCAGTCACTATCTCACTGCCCACCTCAGTCTCTATCTCACTGTCCACCTCAGTCACTATCTCACTGCCCACCTCAGTCTCTATCTCACTCTCCATCTCAGTCACTATCTCACTACCGACCTCATTCTCTATCTCACTGCCCACCCTCAGTCACTATCTCACTGCCCACCTCATTCTCTATCTCACTGCCCAACTCATTCTCTATCTCACTGCCCACCTCAGTCTCTATCTAACTGTCCATCTCAGTCACCATCTCACTGCCCACCCTCAGTCTCTATCTCACTGCCCACCTCAGTCTCTCTCTCACTGCCCACCTCCGTCTCTATCTCACTGCCCACCTTAGTCACTATCTCAGTGCCCACCTCATTCTCTATCTCACTGTCCACCTCATTCTCTATCTCACTGTCCACCTCAGTCACGATCTCACTGCCCACCCTCAGTCACTATCTCACTGCCCACCTCAGTCTCTATCTCACTGTCCACCTCAGTCACGATCTCACTGCCCACCCTCAGTCACTATCTCACTGTCCACCTCAGTCTCTATCTCACTGTCCACCTCAGTCACTATCTCACTGTCCACCTCAGTCACTATCTCATTGACCACCTCATTCTCTATGTCACTGTCCACCTCAGTCTCTATCTCACTGCCCACCTCAGTCACTATCTCACTGTCCACCTCAGTCACTATCTCACTGCCCACCTCAGTCACTATCGCATTGCCCACCTCAGTCACTATTTTACTGCCCACCTCAGTCACGATCTCACAGCCCAACTCCATTTCTACCTCACTGCCCACCTCAGTCAGTATCTCAATGTTCACGTCAGTCACAATCTCACTGCCCACCTCAGTCTCTATCTCACTGTCGAACTCAGTCACTATCGCACTGTCCACCTCAGTCACTATCTCAGTGCCCACCTCAGTCTCTACCTCACTGTCCACCTCAGTCACTATCGCACTGTCCACCTCAGTCTCTATCTCACTGCCCACCTCAGTCACTATCTCAGTGTCCACCTTAATCTCAATCTCACTCTGCACCTCAATCACTGTCTCACTGCCCACCTTAGTCACTATCTCACTGTCCACCTCAGTCACTATCTCACTCTCCACCTCAGTCATGATCTCACTGCCACCTCAGTCACTATCTCACTGCCCACCTCAGTGTCTATCTTACTGCCCACCTCAGTCACTATCTCATTGCCCACTTCAATCACTATCACACTGCCCACCTCTGTCACTATCTCACTGCCCACCTCATTCTCTATCTCACTCTCCACCTCAGTCACGATCTCACTGCCCACCCTCAGTCACTATCTCACTGCCCATCTCAGTCTTTATCTCACTGCCCACCTCAGTCAGTATCTCATTGCTCACCTCAGTCAGTATCTTACTGCCCACCTCAGTCAATATCTCACTGCCCACCTCAGTCTCTACCTCACTGTCCACCTCAGTCTCTATCTCACTCTCCATCTCAGTCACTATCTCACTACCGACCTCATTCTCTATCTCACTGCCCACCCTCAGTCACTATCTCACTGCCCACCTCATTCTCTATCTCACTGCCCACCTCAGTCTCTATCTAACTGTCCATCTCAGTCACGATCTCACTGCCCACCCTCAGTCTCTATCTCAATGCCCACCTCAGTCTCTCTCTCACTGCCCACCTCCATCTCTATCTCACTGCCCACCTTAGTCACTATCTCACTGCCCACCTCATTCTCTATCTCACTGTCCACCTCAGTCACGATCTCACTGCCCACCCTCAGTCACTATCTCACTGCTCACCTCAGTCTCTATATCACTGCCCACCTCAGTCACTATCACACTGTCCACCTCAGTCACTATCTCACTGTCCACCTCAGTCACTATCACATTGACCACCTCATTCTCTATGTCACTGTCCACCTCAGTCTCTATCTCACTGCCCACCTCAGTCAGTATCTCACTGCCCACCTCAGTCACTATCTCATTGCCCACCTCAGTCACTATTTTACTGCCCACCTCAGTCACTATCTCACTCTCCACCTCAGTCACGATCTCACAGCCCAACTCCATTTCTATCTCACTACCCACCTCAGTCAGTATCTCAATGTTCACGTCAGTCACAATCTCACTGCCCACATCAGTCTCTATCTCACTGTCGAACTCAGTCACTATCGCACTGTCCACCTCAGTCACTATCTCAGTGCCCACCTCAGTCTCTACCTCACTGTCCACCTCAGTCACTATCGCACTGTCCACCTCAGTCTCTATCTCACTGCCCACCTCAGTCACTATCTCAGTGTCCACCTTAATCTCAATCTCACTCTGCACCTCAATCACTGTCTCACTGCCCACCTTAGTCACTATCTCACTGTCCACCTCAGTCACTATCTCACTCTCCACCTCAGTCATGATCTCACTGCCACCTCAGTCACTATCTCACTGCCCACCTCAGTGTCTATCTCACTGCCCACCTCAGTCACTATCTCATTGCCCACTTCAATCACTATCTCACTGCCCACCTCAGTGTCTATCTCACTGCCCACCCTCAGTCACTATCTCACTGCCCACCTCATTCTCTATCTCACTCTCCACCTCAGTCACGATCTCACTGCCCACCCTCAGTCTCTATCTCACGGCCCACCTCAGCCTCTATCTCACTGCCCACCTCAGTCTCTATCTCACTATCTATCTCAGTCTCTATCTCACTGCCCACCTCATTCTCTTTCTCACTGCCCACCTCAGTCTCTATCTCACTGCTCACCTCAGTCACTATCTCACTGCCCACCTCCGTCACTATCTCACTGCCCACCTCAGTCACTATCTCACTGCCCACCCTCAGTCACTATCTCACTGGCCACCTCAGTCTCTATCTCACTGCCCACCTCAGTCTCTATCTCACTGCCCACTTGAATCACTATCACACTTTCCACCTCAGTCACTATCTAACTGCCCACCTCAGTCTCTATTTCATTGTCTACCTCAGACACTATCTAATTGCCCACCTCAGTCACTATCTCACTGCCCAACTCAGTCTCTATCTCATTGCCCACCTTAGTCTCTATCTCACTGCCCAACTCAGTCTCTATCTCACTGCCCACCTCAGTTACTATCTCACCTTTCAACTCAGTCCCAATCTCACTGCCCACCTCAGTCTCTATCTCACTGCCCACCTCAGTCTCTATCTCACTGCCCACCTCAGTCACTATCTCACTGCCCACCTCATTCACAATCTCACTGCCCACCTCAGTCTCTATCTCCCTGTCCATCTCAGTCACTGTCTCACTGCCCACCTCAGTCTCTATCTCATTATCCACCTCAGTCGCTATCGCACTCTCCACTCTCATCATTATCTCCTAGTCACTGTCTCTCATCCTCTCCTGTATTCCAGCCTCACTGGATGTCCTGCTCTCAACCTCACATTGCCTCCCTCCCACTTGCTCTCCTGCTCCGTTTCATGTGGGGTTTGTACGGAGCACGAGATCACGGTGGTGTGCTGCAGGGAAACCTTGTGGCACCTGGTGCTGTACGGCCGGTGATCCGTCGAGAGAGGTATTGAGTGAAGTGGTGAGCCTGGCAAACCTTTGGCAAAGAGCACATTATTAGTGCTGCTCCTTTTAAAAAATGTTTGAATAGTTTAGCGTCATGGATGTTGCTTTTCTTAATTGCAGGCTGTTCCTGTAGCTGGAGATGACATCACGCGCGTTGTAAATGTAATGTCTCCCTTGCAGCAAACGCAGCCTTTTGTATGAAACAAAATATTTTTGGGACAACGCTGTTGGGCCCCTGGAAGTGGAAGGGAAAGTCTCCTTTCCAATGCAGGTGCAATGTTCAACCACATCTCCATAGCATACTGTCTACTGTTCCAATAACTCTCATCCTCTGCAGGCACATCTCCTCCATTGAGCTGGTGGCTATCATACAGCAACAGGGAGTCACTCTGCCAGTGGAAAGATGCCAACTCACCAGTAGAACTGGACACACTTGGGTCAATATCCACCCCAAGTGACTGTCAGCCTCCATGAAACTGTACATCCACGGGAAATCTTGGAAATTGTCTCAGGAAACTATTCCATTGCGACTCCTGCCTATTTTCCTCGAGACTGCAAGCTCATCCCAGCATGGGGTCAGGAAAGTTCAGACCATTGCTTTGATATGAATGCGTAAATCAACAGCTTATCGTCAAATCAGTATGCAATAGAAAATATTGCAACACAACAGGATGCTGTTATCTTTTTCTTGATATGCAGTTCGAAGTTTATTGAGCAATTGTTATGTATATAGTGTGTGGGTCAGGTGCAAAGCAGCGCTCTCTGTTATAAATATACATTTTTTTCCTTAAAAGAATCAACCTGTTCAGACACACTACAAAATAATATCTGGAACAGGTGGGACTTGAATACAGGACTTCACGGCTAGAGGTAGGGACACTACCACGGCACCACAAGCACCCCACCCCTCCCCAGCTGTCAATGATATACCGTTACGGTTCAATTGGTCACTTAACATGTCGCTAATTGTTTGAGCATGCCCTGTCAACTGCATCATGTTTGACTGGAAAGTGGTAAGCCCAAGAAAAACGATTCCCCTTTATTACATTATTTCCTTTTTTCTAGGTTTGGTGAACATTCAAGTGTTTGAAAATAAAATTATATAAAAATAATAATTTATTGATCAGCCTGAGTGGTATTTCCCTTCATGTAAGCCTATACACAAACAGAAAGAGGCTCTTCTCTTAACCAAGACATAGTTTATTGTCGGTTAGCAACCAGGTACAAGAAACATGGAACAAGAACAGAAACTACTGGTGAAACTCAACAGGTCTGACAGCATCTGTGAGGGGAGAAACTGAGTTAATGTTACTTTAGTTAAAAATCACACAACACCAGGTTATAGTCCAACAGGTCTAATTGGGATCACTAGCTTTTGGAGTGCTGCTCTTTCATCAGGTGGTGGCCACGTTCAGCATTCCAACGAAACTCGAAAGGTTAACTTTGCTTTCTCCCCATAGGTGCTACCAGACCTGCTGAGTTTTGGCAGCGATTTCTGTTCTTGTTTCAGATCTCCAGCATCTGCAGTTCTTCGTTCCACAAGTTACATAATCTGTCTTCTTCAGGATTCAGAACGCCCAAGTCATACGAGGTGGTGCTTCATGTACTCCTCACCGATATCCTTTCAGAGCCGCACACCATATCCAACAGCGAAGGAATTCAACAATAATGTGGACATGCTATGGTCAGCTGCCCTTCCGTTTTTCCAATAGTTTCCATTGCTATACTATACAATTCAGAGTTGTTCAGTGGAGAAAAATCTAAGCCTTGATGGCATGCACTTGACATTCGTATAAACCGCTTTCAGCAGTGCTTGCTGAATAGTAATAAATATGAAACTAGTGGGTTTGGTTTCCCTTCCTATCCTAGCTTCTGGCCATTGAGGCTAATACAGCTGCATCACTCACATCCCAGCAGATGTCAGCTAACTCAAAACAGATCTGAAATAAAACCTCTGTACTTCTTCAAAGTGCCTTAGGGGAGCTCAGCAGTAAGCAGACTGTTTATTTTGACCGAATACAAGCCATCATTACTCAGCCCTGCCATGCTCACCGAAAGAAGTCAAGAAGTGTCACTATTAAGACAAATATTGTTGCTGGCTTTTGTTTCCTGGTGTGAGTAAACTTTTTGGGAGGGAGAAGGTTGAGTGACACAATAGTAAAACACCATGATAGTGTTTTATTGATGACCCAAAGCCATCACATCTGACTTTCTAGTAGATAATCCTTGACTAATTCTGAGGCATCTGGTGCATGCATGATGCTGCAAGTAAAGCAGATTGATTAATCCCTTTAAGCCCAATCATCAAATGTTTCTATCATATACAAACACAGTTGGACTGATAGGACTGATTAGTTCAATGGCCTACTGAATCCTCTAGATTTAGCTGGTGAGTTCAGCACTAGTCTGGCAAGGCAAATGTATTCCACTCAGTTACTTTGTTTGGGTTGTCTGTCAAATAATAACTTTGTATTTGCTGTAAGAAATCCAAGCCAAAATAATGGCAGGTAGGTCTACACCTAGTTACGATTTGAATTGTAGTCCATCAGCTGGCAGTTTCAGTCTCTCATTTTGGGTTTCCAGGGTTGGAACTAACCAAACGTCCAAACCTTCTTGTGTACCACAAGTCATAGAATCCTTACATGCGGAAACAGGCCATTTGGTTCATCGAGTCTATACTGACCCTCTGAAGAGCGTCCCATCCAGGCCCATCCCCCCCATCCAACTCTGTAATCTTGCATTTCCAATGACTATCCAACCTAGCCTGCACATCCTTCGATACTATGGGCAATTTAGCATTGCCAATCCACCTAAACTGCACATCTTTAGATAGTGGGAGCAAACCAGAGCACCAGAGGAAATCCATGCAGACAAAGGGAGAACATGCAAATTCGACAGAGACAATTGCCTAAGGTTGGAATTGAACCCAGGTCTTGTGAGGCAGTAGTGTAAGCACTGAGCCACTGTGCCCCCTTGCCCCCTTAAGTGAACACAAAGGTGGTTGGAAGCAATTGTCTATTGCCACAACTCACCATGATCATCAAACCAACGCTTTCAATGAACTCATACAAGGAGATAAAATAGCTTCTCTTGTGCATTTTGAATTTGGATTCCTGAGCTACCAATGTTCAACTCATCAAATGTTGGTTGGTCACATATTGCAGATGAGTTCACTGTAATTGGCATGATGCCAGTTCTACAGCAGTATTGTTAGTAAAAATTGTAGAATATGTACAGTACAGATAATAGCATAATCTCAAATGCACAAGGAAATAAACAGCAGCGTGAGATATTGGAGTGAAGGAACAGCCGTGGCTGTGAACAATTACTTAGAAATGCTTGATAACCTGAGCAAACACACTCAACTTAGAGATCATCAGCCAGCTGTTATACACACCTTGCCCTCCTCAGTGACATCCCCTGTCATTGGTAATTGGTAGGGTCACTGAAACTACATTTATGCACCTCATGTGAATGTGAAGAATGTCCCCTAAGATTTTTGCAAGCCATTTGGCTTCTATCTTGCATAGAGTACAACTAATATTCGAAGGAAATGTTGAAAACTGAAACCAAATTGCTTCTTTAATGTATCCACGTAAGAAGACCTCACAAAATTTAAGTTATGCATGTAAGTAGAACAAATCTCAGGAAATCCCCTTTGCTATTAGTATTGACCTTAATGCTGCACACCATAAATCAGACCAATGTTCTCACTAAGCTGGGCAACAAACTGAAAGGTTCCTCACAAGTCACATCCAAAGCAACCCCTTTAAATTTCTGTATCACACGAGCACTAACAATTTAATGGCGATAGCATTTTGCTCACTCACCAGTAAAAATTAGATGATACTTTAGTCCAGACACATCTTCCAGCTTTGTTTAATTGAATTATCAAGTAGTTTTTCTTCTCGTTTCTTCCGTGTAAAACTGGTCCCAATGGATTAGTCATCTGCTTGAGAAACCAACTGAAATGAAAACCAGAAACCTTGGAAGAGTGCTCAAGGGTGATAGTTTAATATCCACTGTGAGTCCACTGTATTTGAGTCCACTGTATCAAAAGACTGTGACTTTGATGACACTGCACTCCTGAAAAAGGACATTCTGTCTCCCACACATATGAGTACCGGGTGATATGAATTTCAGTGTCGGAGTGTAGTCTGGTGTGTATGTCTTAAGTCCCACAACTGGCGGATCGTAGCAAACAGCACATCCCTTTAGCTGTTTGTAACAGCAGAACCTGTACTTAAGGAGCTCAGAAAATAATGTCTAACATTAAATCTGATTCCATGTCTGGACAGCACTTGCTGAACAAACCTGATTGTGCTGAGATTACACTAACAACCAGTTTAAGATTATTGGTCAGGCTCACTTATCTGTGCCACAAACTACATACACTCACACACAAGAACTTGTCCTTTGTAAACAAAAGGAATATATTCACATAGAGTCCTCTGGCTTGGAAACAGACATTTCAGTCAAAATAATATCCAATAAAAGGGAATAAAACAAGTTGAGAGTCCTTTGGTTGTCTTTGAGACATTACAGTTTTAACCTGAGGCTGATGTTGAATGGTTGTTTTCAGTCATGATGGATGAGCAAGAGTTCTCAGAGTTTTGCTGATGTTTTCTGCTTTGAAACTGTTTCAGTTGGTCCAGTGCTGACCTCTTTAGAGAGACAATAGGGAGAGACAGCAGCGTTTCTTCGATTATGTGCCAAAAAGATCTTGGAACTTCCTGTGAAATATTGGTTTCCAAGAGGTTCATTGTGTGGTTCCATCTGTGACAGCCATTGTGTCCTCTATGTATTTGTTAATATCTTCCTGAGAGACCTGTGAAAGGTTTCAATGGGCATCTGGATTGTAAGAAGTATTTCTTTTCACACCTTCCTGAAAGCAATACACCTGTTTTCTCTCATTCACTTGAAAGATGGCCGTACATTTTTGCTTTGTCTCAGTCAATTGACAAAGGGTCCAACTGGTTGAAAGTTTTTAAAATCAGTTCATTGAAGAAAAGCTTATAGATTACAAAAAGCTTTCATTATCAAAAAGAAAAATGAGATCCACTCACATTTCAGTTCAAGGTATGAAAATTAAAAACAACAGATTCACTTACATTGGCTTTCTTAGTCTTAGTTTAGATTAATTTATCCATCTGACATGAGCTCTTTAAGTTCTGAACAGAGCATTTGCAATCATATTCAATTTCTCTGCAATGTTGCTTTTTCTTATTCTCACAAGCACAGTGGGCATTGCTGGCAAGGCTGGCATTTGATGCCGGTTCCCAGTTGAACTTAGTGCCTTACGTGGTCATTTCTACAGGTACTTAAGAGTCAACCACATTGCTATGTGTTTCAAGTCAAATGTAGACCAGACTAAGGAAGGATGGTGGATTTATAGATGTAACCTACGGTTTCTGTTTCTATTGTGAAATATCGTTTAGCATGTTTGTCATGTTTTTGGAGAGTATTGGTTTGATCTCTATATTCCTAATTAATTCTTCTGGAGAAGGACAGTCCCATTCCAGAGGTCACTAGCAATGATGGGTTGATTTGTCAGATGGTTTCAAATTCAGTATCGGCCTTGTTGCTTCTTCTCTCTGTTCTATATTTAGGTCGGAGAAGCGAATTTCAGTCTTTCTTGACTGGACAATGTTGGTCTCACTTACACTCCATCACCACTGTTCCGGAATCTGTTACCATTGGGCAGACTGTTTGTTCCCCTCCTGCTGTAATATTGTACCATCACATCGCACGAGAAAGCTTTTGTCTTTTCTTGTGTTCTGTGGTGTCAATTAGTGAGTTTATTTCCCGATGCACCTTTCTACTCTGTATTGGCCATTGATCTGGGCTCTTCAGGCTTCACTCAGCATCAGCTGCAATACTGGCACCCAGTCTGCTGGCTGAAAGGTTCACATGCTGGCCTCATGGTCAGCCCGCTTTCTCATAGCGGTTTGTGAGCTTTTTAAGTGCTCTCAAGCCACATTAAATCTCTCATGAGATGCTCATGGAACATGGTCATGTAACCTAACATTGAGACTTCCTCCCTCTACTCTATCCACAACTACTTGATTAGCTTCAGAGGATGTTCACTTGGTGCCTATAAGCTAATTGAAACAGAGTAAAACCAGTGGGTGAGACTCTGGTCCAGACAGAAGAAAATCTAGACCATGATCCCATGGAGGGGATGCTCAATGGCATTTTGCCCTTCTCCCTGTCGATAGGACCTTTTGGTATCCTTCTAGCGCCCCCTGTGACTGCCGGTGGTACACTCTGGACTTGAGCTCAGTCATGCACAGGTTACTCATGGCTTCTTGGAAGATTTGGAACATGAAATTTGAGCACTGATATTATTAGAGCTCAGTGGCTAATCTATATCGGGTAAAGAATTGTGTTCCCCCCCCACTGATTCCGTTCTCAGGCAATTGCCTCAGCACAGTGGGTTGTCGCAATTCTGTTGGTAAGGAATACTAGTCATCTTCTTTGGGAAGGAGTTCCACACAAGCCCACTTGCACCTTTCTGAATGGTTTCCTAAAACCTGGCACAGAATATTAAGCTGGGGTTTTCCCACTACCTTGGCAAGTGTGTCCTGTTGGCTGGTACAGGCCTGGGTTTTCAGTATCCCAGCATACCCAGCTATTGAGATGTTTTGTGCTATCTCCCCCAGGGTACCTTGGTGGCACCACTAACAAGAGGGTCACTGCCCACTCCTGGGTTTGCAGGGCTCTGTAAAGGCTCTCTAATTCCACACTGGCACCTCATCGTGCGTCTGGCTCAGCTTCAATCTGCATTGCCTGAATTAACTTGTTGAACAAGGAAACGACTTTCTGTGTTACAAGCAGGGAAGCCCTGCCTATTCCCACTTTAGAGTCTTCATGACGCCTGAGATAGGTTTCAGATAACCAGGCAGTAGATGAACCTTCTGCAATGCCACTTTAGACTTCTCTGACAGAGTTTGTCTGACCGACGGAAAACTCACCTTCCCACATTTGGAGGAAATACCAGGAACTTCCTCTGAAACGTTCTGCCCCCAGCCCGCTGACTTTGTTTGGTTTCTCTGAACTACTTGAAATGCTGTCACCTTTGATTCCACCAAAACATTGCTAAGGAACAGATGAACTCCAACTCCAGGCAAACTAGGGCTACCTCCCTGTTCTGACACAGAGTTGCTCTCCAGATGCAGCCAGTGTAAGGGTATAGTCTTGTGCTCCCCCTTCGATACCCTTTCTCAATAGTGTGACACATACTGCACTTCCTGGTGGATAAGTCATCCCTCTTGCCAGCAGTAGCATTTGCCTAGCCCCTGTCTCCCTTAGTGGCACTACCGTGCTTACTTGCCCTGCTTTGAGGAATGTGATCACCCTTTCTTTTGATGCAAAATCCTGATAACTCCCCAGAATATTGTTTAGTTCACTGCATTCACAATAGTGCACCTACCAGTCGTTACTGCTGCAGTCAGAGCAGTCGCCTTGGCTGGGATGCAGTTCAAACACACAGACGCTTCCTGCCCTTCTCCTCTCCTCATGAACCTTTCTGACCGGGGATGGATCCTTATGTTTCCAGAGCCCCTTCCCTCTCAGGGGTGCTCAGTTTCCAGTCACTCTGCCACTTTCACCTTCTCAGTTGGTTCAGGGTAACTAGCCTAGGGTTTCCTTTAGGATGGTGGCTTGTGCACAAGCTCATGATCATCAGCTAGGATTGCTCTTTATGTGAGCTTGGATTGGGAAGAGTATGGAGTCTTTGAACTGCTCAAAGGGAACTACTTCACAAAGATTTTCTCAATTTTAAGCACCTGTGCCGACTGGTTAAAGATCAGCTGGTCGGTTCCTGAGTGTACACAAATTTGGCTGGTACCGGCCTGGTACCCACTTCAGTATTACTGCTGCTTCAGAACTGGTTACACTTTCCTTTTACAAGAGGGAGTGAGCATTGTGAGCTTTACCTGTTAATTCACTGTGTAGCAGAAAGGTCCATTGTTGAACTAACCATTTTAACTGCCTTGTATATATATTCAAAAGAGATAGAGAAGGCACCCATTTCTTCTTCATTAAACAGAGTGATTAACTGAGTGAACTTGAGTAGCTCCCCCTTTCTGTTTGAGTTCGCGGTGGTTTCCTCACCAGTGGGCACATATTAGCATTCCCCATTCTCCTTCCACTTACTTCAATTTAAACGTCTAGTTTCTTCCCAGTTTCCACCTCTCTTTCTCTTTTTCCCTTTGCTGGAATTCCACTTGCAATTTCCAATGCTGTTCTGTTTATGTCTCTCTTTTTTTCTGTTCCTCCTCTCTTTTTTTCTATTTTTTTTGGCATTCCAGTTCCAGTTTACACGGCTCCAATGTCACCTGTTTCAGTGTCCTTACTGTCTCTATTGTCATGTGCTTTCAGCCATGTCCCTGAGTTTGGGTTCAAGATAGACTGGCCAAGGAGAAGGGAAGGCCAAGAAATATCCTCATGCAAGTGTTTCCTTACAACACTCTTTATTGTGTGTTAAGCCTGAATGCCACAAAACCTGAGATTTAGACATATACCATGCTCTAATCTTACCATTACATCAGCTGAAAAACTCTTCCATAAATTCTGTATACTCCTTTCTTTCTCCTAATGCCTTTAAGTCAGCCCATACAGTGCTATTAGTGAGGAAGAGCTCTGCAACCTCATGGTAAGGTTACTCCAAACTCCTAAAGCACGTCTAAGTGTGCAGATCACTCCAAAGATGTGCAGGTCAGGTGAATTGGCCATATTAAATTGCCCATAGTGTTAGGTGCATTAGTCAGAGGGAAATGGGTCTGGGTGGGTTACTCTTCAGAGGGTCAATATGGACTGGTTGGGCCGAAGGGCCTATTTTCACACTGTAGGAAATCTAATCTAATTGAGTTTATGAAACAATTTGCACCTCTAAATATTTCACCATCCATTTCGCAATTTCTGTATTCCTGGCTTTTGCACTAAATAATCACCTCTAATGTGTATCTTTTAATTCTTTCAAGTTCAGAGCCCATAACTTTATGTAAATAATCTCACCCTGTTCCGTGAAAGCATTTACATATTCCCTTTAATATTACAGAGCAAAGAAAACCTTTTGCCATTCTTCGATAGCTTTTGAAGGAACAATTTAGTTCTCCCTCTCCAGTCATTTTCACTGGTCTATGGGAACTGTCATACAAGTGTGTAATTAGGATCTGAAAGGGTTAAAGCCGAGGTGTACACTAAGGACCAATATGATGATATCATGGGGATTCATATGGGGAGAACAGCTTTGCATCTTTAAACTTCCTTATTGTCCAAGTGGCCATACCTATTGTCTCAATATAACTTGCGCTCAGTTTTTGTCATGCAATAAACTACACCTTGTTTAAATCAAGACCCTTATCTCGCCAGGCTAGAAGGTGAATTTCCTCTATTACAATAGGTCAAGCAGGCCCTGCCAATCCCCACTGGGAAAGAGGATGATAACAGCAAGTCTATCTGATAGATCATACACCATGATGAGCTGTGACGTAGATTCATCTTAAAGCAGGAACAATGGTAGATCAGTTTCTGTCATGATCTAGTGAGATAGGGTGAACTTGTTCCCCTTTGTGGTTAGTCATAACAAAAGTTTAAGTTTTTTTTTCCTCAAGGCTAAAGCTCTCTCCAGTTAAGAATATAGTCAACTATTTTTCCTGAGATCAATAAAACTTTTGCATGTCAAAGGAAGAGCAAATTTATTAACTGTTAAACCCAAGGGAAATAGATTAAAGTGTGATGTCAAGCATATGACCTTTGTTCAGTTATTTGGACTCCACCCTCTAAAACACACATATAAAGTTGAAGGTGAACAGTATCTGATATAAAGGCACATAAAAGAGCATATGGTTTAGAGTCTTTTGGTTGTCTTTGAAATGTAAGTTTTTAAGTTAAGACTGTTTCATTTTAGCTGGATGCAGTCAGTCATAGTGGTGAGGCAACTGGTGAAAATTCTCTAGTTCTTGAAGATTATTCACTGTTTCTGATGGAATCTCTTATTCAGAGAGAGAAAACAGAAACAGCAGCTTCTCTGTCGTTATCTGCAAAAAGCTCTCTCTGATATATTAGTTTCAATATGTAATTGCAAAAATTCCTCGGATGTTTATGGGAACCATGGAGTTGATAATGAGTATTTTACATTCACTGATGTTTTCCTGAGATTGTGATGGGTTTTGATGGGTGATTGGATTGTAGGAAGCCTTTCTTTTCAAACCCTCCTGGGAGTGAATGATTTGTTTTCTTGCCACCATCTTGAAGGGCTTTGCATTTTTAAGCAGTTTGTCTTCTGGGGAATTTAAGCAGTTTGTCCAATACGCAACAGCTCTAACCTCAATGCTTTTGAAATCTTATCTTCAAAATATAAAGGAGTATAGCCTCATGGTACTTAATTTGAATTTAAAGAAAACTTTGCCATTTAAGCATTCCTTGGTATACTCTCCATGGTGACTCTTGGACCAACCAGAATCCACTTGCCACCTAATCAGTAACCTTTACTCCTGCAGTTTAAGTTGTCGTTCCCTGGGAGTTTTGGTCTTCTTGATTCTGTCCTGATGAGTATGGGATGAAACGTTTCAACAGTACGTCTCTGTTTCCACAGTACTCAATTCCTGTGCTACCAAGGCACTATTTGATTTTCTGGCCTAAATCCAGCAGTGAGGTGAGATCTATGCAAATGCTGACATTATGTCTAGAGCTGCTTGCTTACCTCCTTTGGGATCACACTGAGCATTTAATTTTTTCATCAGTTCATGCCTGAATGTACACTGTAAGATGTTCCCATTCTCTTCCTGGTTTTCCTCTTGCAACCTCTGCTGAAGGGGTTGCAAAAGGGCAACCTCTGTCTTCTCATACTTCAGTCAAACTCATCACTTTGAATCCATTGGTCAGTACAACGTATGGTTGTGGGATAATTTAATTATGGATGGCATAGTAGTCAAACCTGATCTGGATATCCAGCAGGGATTGCTGGATACTGTTCATGAGTGTGAATCAAAGTTATTTGGCCATCCAATAGTCAGCAGTGTGAGGGCAAATGCATCATCTTTAACTCTGTTTCCGTCTGACATCAGCTGAGACAGCTTAGACTAGGAATCAAGCCTGGGACACTCTCAGTCTGTAAGCTGCACAAATAGAGAAGTAACCCTTTGGGGTAGTATTACTGTGATGATAAAATGTCTTTTGAACTGAAAGAAAGCAAAATGTACTGGGAAGACTCTTAGTCCTGATGACTGCACCAATGACTAAATGAAAGAATTTCCAATAAGCCAGCATTTCAGCACGCTGTCAGGATAAATCCAAAATCATCCAAAAACATTTCACACTTAATGGATTTTTTTTGTGAAGTGCAGTGCTGTTGTAAGCAAAGATGACAGCTAATTTAGACACCAAAGGATATCAGAAATGATAAATTAGTTAAGTGACCAGATAATCTGTGTACTGCATATTTGGTGACAGCCAATGCTCAGTTCTAGTACACTTGAACACAACCACTGATGTTGACCTTCCAGTGTAGTATTGAAGGACCGCTGCATTGTCACTTTTCAGGTGAGACGTTGAATCAAGGCCCATTCTGTCTGCTGGTGTGGATGTGGGAAGTTCTCATGGCACCATTTCAAAGAAGAATAGACAATATTTATCCCTCAGTCAGCATCACAGAAGAAATCTGGACTATGGCATTGTTGTTTGTGGCAGTTCCTGTGTACAATTTGGCTGCTGCGATGCCTCCATTACCAAAAGGGAGTAAGGCTGGGATTTTCTGAGGGCCACCTCCTGCAGAGGCTGAGGGTGGTGGAAGATTGGAATTGGCTATCAGGACATGGTTTGGCTGTAGTCTAGCCACCACTGCTGCACTTGACTGTGGCAGGGAAAATAGCCCTCCAACCCTGAGGTCAATTGAAGCCATAAAGTGGCTACTCAGGGCCCCTTCCTGTCGCCATTGTTATTTTATCCACCACGTCATTACTCCAGGCCGCCTGCAGTACCAGTAATAACCACTGCTTCAGGGGGCATGTCGAAACCAGAGAGCTGTGAATGTCTGATTTGCCAGAAGCGGTTAAGAGAGTGAGACCTCTTTCTTTAAGCTCTGATTGAAGGCAGCTAGTTGCCCAAGAAACACAAGATGAAGTTTAGGGGTTCTATGATGGACAGAGGTAATGAATTGGGCCACGACCGCCCCATAAAACCCTGGCCCACACATTAAAATGAAAAAGACTGTGAGACACCTAGTGGTTGTGAAAGGCAGCTCCTTTCTTTTGTTTGTAGAATAAAATATTGGCCAAGTAACCAGTAATCTTCCTGCTCCTCTTCAAACAGATCCATGAGATTTTTTTTTACATGTATCTAAATGCAGGAGACAGGGCCTCAACCTGTTCCCTCCTCTGAACAATGGCATTTTCAGCTACACAAGACTCCTTCAGTACTGCACTGAAGTATTATTAAATAATTAGGTACTTCACAAGTAGTATTAGATACTAACTTTGTAGTCAAACTCTACTTCAAGCTATAGAACAGAACCTTTAATACAACTGAAAGAATATACTGTCAGATATGTTACTTTGTCTTTTAAGTAGACATTGAGTCCCACAGAATCAATCTAAATCTATCTTATTTTCTGAGGGATTTCTTCTGCACTTTACCTCTCTCAATCTGATAACTATCCATCCGTCCTGGTAAGAGTGTTACTGGCGATTCTCCCTCCAGGACAAGCTTGATGAATCTTCCAGCTTCATTTTAACTCTTAAGAGCATAGACTTTTCAATCCAATGTGAGATTCCACCTGCATTCCTGCATGATAACCATGGCCCCTTGCTGCTCTCTTCACTCTCTCCTGGAACCTGGCAGACTAACCAGTCAATGACATTCAGTGATAATTTAGGAAAGCCCACAAACAAATCAACTAGCTTCTTTTGAATGCTTTCCATCTCAAAGACCAATAGCCATGGCAAAATAAAAAAAATCACACAATACCAAGTTATAGTCCAACAGGATTATTTGGAAGTACAAGCTTTTGGAGAATTGGTCCTTCATCAGGCAGCTAATGGGGCAGGATCATAGGACACACTATTTATAGCAAAAGATCATTGTGTCATACACTGATGCAACATATTGATAAAACCTAGATTGCTGTTAAGTCTTTCATCTTTTAGAATGGGTTGCAGGTTTCAATTAATTGATATGTAAATCCCAAAATTTCTTTCAAAACACATTCTGGAGACAACATAAGGTTTTATTAAAAAAGTGACAGGCCAGCTCAGATGATGCAGTAAAGGTGTGAGGTTAGAGTCTGACTGTATTCCAATCTTGAATCAGACTGGTTCTATTTCCAAAGTAAGAATTTATAAAATGTTATATGGACTGACTGCCTACAGATTGTGTGCTTTTTGAACAAAATAGAATGTATTTGTGAATACAAATCTGCAATGCAAATTCACCCCATAGATTTATATGTGTGTGTGTGTGCATGCATGTGAGGAAGAGAGAGTCTGTGTGTGTGTGTGTTTGAGAGAGAGAGTGTGTGTGTGTGTTTGAGAGAGAGTGTGTGTGTGTGCGTGTGTGTGTGTGTTTTTATGTGAATGTGTGTGTGAGAGTGTATAGTGTAGTGAGGTCATCTGTAGTGTGACACAAATCCAAGATCCCGGTTAAGACCATCCTCATGGGTATGGAACTTGGCTATCAGCTTCTGCTCAGCCACTCTGCGTTGTTGTGTATTCTGAATGTGCAACCCCTGTCCAACACTGGCACCTCCACATCATGGCAAAGTACACCAGTTGTGCTATCCAGGTAGAAATGCCAGTTAGTTATTTTTGAAATTCTAGCTCTCTTTTATCCTGCAAGTAAATGGATGATTTGAAGCACAGTTAGTTACAATGGAATATTCTCAATAATTTCCGAGGAGTTTGAAGACACCTAGTCTATATACTGATGGGCAGATAGGCTGTTGTCTCCAAGTGTAAACAGCTTGCTGCTTCTTTGTTGTATAACTATCCCGAAACACCCCCCTCTATCCTCAGCTTGGACCTTTTAATCTCAAGCAGTCAAACCACCCAGGTATGTCGTCAGGGAGAGTTCAGAGTAGGTCACATAAGTCCCTTCATCTTCCTCTAAATTATAGATACAGACCCAAACAATCATAACTTTATTGCCCTATAATAATAACAATTCCACTCTACCAATGTGAAACTTTTGATGTGAGTAGCAGAACCAGATTATGCAGCGAGAGGCCACATAGTTATGTCCTTTTATTCTTTGGAGGGAGGTTTAATGTCTCACTTTATTTTAACACAGTTCCATCCTTCGACAAGCTAAGGGTGCCTACTCAAGCTGTGGCTGATGGTGTGTGGAGACCAAGAAATACAGCAGAAAATAAACAGGTAACAAAACACATATCTTTACAAGGATACATATTACTGCAAGCAGTAGGTCTCGTGGAACAAAGATTTCACTGTCTCGATCAGCTGGGGTGGGGGGAGACGGAGAAAGCTGATTTACATTGTGATGCTTGTGAAAGTTGGAGTCAGTGGGCCTGCTTACTGTGAAACGTTGGGCTGGGCTGAGCTTTGGAACTGGGCTGTTGCTGCCTCAGGGACATGAGCAGCAACTCAAGAAGAACAGGTTTTATAATTGCACAGGTAACACACCCAGTCAAACGCTGTATTTCCATAGTAATATGCGGCGTGTCAAGTTAGGAAGGAGAGTCTGCCTGAGTTTGTAACTGAGTATCAGTAAAAGGAGAAAGAATAAGTATCAAAGGTGCCCCTTGAACTGTTCCTGTCTTAGTTCCTCAATAGGATCCTTTCCACTTGCCCAGAAAGAGTGTCAGGTTAGAAGGACAACTTTAAATTCTATTTCTAGAAGATGCTTTGAACACACAGACATCAGGATGTAAATGATTACCTTCCTTTCTAAAATATGTAAATGACAATACATACTGCAGCATGCAAATAGCTGTTATCATAAATTATGTTTATGTGCCAGGTTTTAGTTAAAAGCACCAGATCATTTGAAGATTCCTTTGACCACTAAGAGCTGAGAGAATCCAGCTTTTTGCTGTTTTCCACTGGAGCCAGGAGGCTGGGCTTGGTTGTCTTTTTGAGATCATTAATTCACAGATATCGAAGTTAGAAAAACATGTTTTAAGAAGACAACCTCGTAAAGATTGCTATCTCCTTTGTGCTATGCTTATGACACAAAGGCACAATATTGAAATCGTGGTCTGCACACCAAAGTCAAGGTCATTAATATATTTAAGGAAAAGTAAGGATCCCAGCACTGAGCACTGGGGAACTTCAATACTTCTTTCATTTGATAAACACCAAAAACTTCAATACACTCTTTCCTGTCACCCAGCCTAATTTCACCCCATATTGTTTCCGTCCCTTTTGTTCAATTACCTATCACTTTGTTCACACATTTATGGTGCTACACTTGATCAAGGTCTCTCCAGAAGTCCATGTACACTACATCAGCAGGGTTACCCTCTTTAATCCTTACTGTTAAATTATCATCTTCTCCAGCAAATTAAACACAATTTGCTCAGAATAAATCCATGTTGTCTCACCTTAATTAAGCCAATTTTGTCCTATGTACATTTCTAAATTCTTCCCCACCTCTCAGATCTGTACACGTGTTTCATGGTAACAAAAGTGTGCAGCAATGAAATAAGCTTTCACAATAAAAATGTTTAGTTTGAATGAGTATATATCTAAAAACCTCCATGGGGATAGAGATCGTTGAGAAGATTTGTAGCTCACATTGATAAGTCTGTAAGTTAGCTCGCTGAGCTGGAAGGTTTGTTTTCAGACATTTCACCACCAGACAATGTAACTTCATCAGTGAGAGTCTCCAGTGAAGTGCTGATGCTATGTCCCTCTTCCCTATTTGTAGGTTTCGGTTTCTTAAAGTGGGTGATGTCATTTCCAGTTCTTTTTTTCAAGGGAAGGTAGATGGGGGTCTAAGTTGATGTGTTTATTGATGGAGTTCTGGTTAGAGTCATGCCTCTAAGAACCATTTTAACCAGAACTTCATCAATAAACACATCGAGTTAGATCCTATATACCTTCCCTTGAGAAAAAAAACCGAAATGACATCACCCACCTTAAGAAACCAAGACCTATAAATAGAGAGGAGGGACATACCACCAGCACTTCACCGGAGACTCTCACTGATGACGTTACTTAGTCAGAGTGGCGAAATGTCTGAAAACAAACCTTTCAGCTCAGTGAGCTAACTTACATGTTTACCTTCTTGGGAAATAGGACTGAACCTACTTTTTTTTTGGATAAACATCAATTGTGTCAGGCTTCATTGAGGGTTTCTCTCCACAAGGCTCAGCAAGTTTTTTTTTGCCATAGAGAGTCATACAGTGTGGAAACAGTTCCTTTGGTCTAACTCATCCATACTGACCAGATATCCTAAATGAAACTAGTCCTATTTGCCAGCACTTGGCTCATACCCCTCTAAACCTTTCCTATTCATATACCCATCCAGAGGCCTTTTAAATGCTGTAGTTGTATGAGCTTCCGCCACTTCCTCTGTCAGCTCATTCCAGACATGCACCACCCTCTGCGTGAAAAAGTTGCCCCTCAGGTCCTTTTCAAATCATTCCCCTCCCCCCTTTAATCTATGTTCTCTAGTTTTAGACATTCCACCCTCAGAGAAAAAAAAAGTCTTGGCAGAGGAAACAAATGGGACTAGATCAGTTCAGGATATCTGGTTGGCATGGTTGAAAGGCCTGTTTCCGTGCTGTATAACTCTGACTCTAGGTCAGTAAGTATTTAGCCTATACTGACTGATTTAAAAGGTTGAGGTGATTTCAGCCAGTGATGGATCTTTCAATTGACGTTTCATTCACTGTCAATGTGGCTGCCCTTGTAATGAATTGATGTGATTTGGAGGCACTAGCTAAATATTACTAGAGATGAAGGAGAAAATTCTTGCTTTTAGATATGTGCATTTTAGTTTTAGTTTCACTGTCCATCTTATTTACTAGGCAAATTGCATTGATGTACCTTTGTATATGTGCCTCTATACATATGGCATTGAAGCAGGAAGTACTGGGAAATATTCAGCAGATCTGAACCCCCAACTTAGCATAAACACAATCAAATACATGTCTCCCAGACCTCCTACAATCCAGACCCTGACCTGACACCCCCAAAATACCCACAGGACCTTCCCCACAGGAACCTGAAACCACTATTCCCCCACCACCAATCCTGACATCCCCACTCTATCCAGAGACTCGAAACAGCCTCTGCTCCTCCTCAGTGTCCTGTCGGTCTGGTCTCCAGGTCCCAACACCATCTACCCTCCTGAAATGACACCCTCCCCCATCCAACCATTGGTCTTGATTGGCTCCCCCCCCCAAACATCCAGATCCAACAACTATCCCCAAAACTTGCCCTTTTCGCCCAAGACCTGACTGTATCCCTCTTCCCCCACTCCCCAGGACATTGCATCCTCCCATCACCACTCCTGCCAGACTTAATATCTCCTGCCGACCTGAACTACCCTAAACACTTTGTCACTTAGCAGGCCTATTCCCACCTTGCAACCTGGCACCCTGACATTCAGCCTCTGGCGCTTTGGTACCCAATGCTCTATACACTGGCACCCTGACACTATGCCTCCACCTATCTGACACCCTACATATCTGGCATCCAGCCCTCCTTGCACCCCAACCTCACACATAGCCCTTGTACCTAAACTTCCACAGGAGCTTTCAAAGTGGTTGTCCAGCACACTTGAAAATTGGAGGTGTAGTGGACAGCGAAAAGGGTTACCTCAGATTACAACAGGATCTTGACCAGATGGATCAATTGGCTGAGAAGTGGCAGATGGAGTTTAATGCAGATAAATGCAAGGAGCTGCATCTTGGGAAAGCAAATCTTAGCAGGAATTATATGCTTAATGGTAAGATCCTAGGGAGTGTTGCTGAACAAAGAGACCTTGGAATGCAGGTTCATAGCTCCTTGAAAGTGGAGTCACAGGTAGATAGAATAGTGAAGAAGGCATTTGGTATGCTTTCATTTATTGGTCAGAGTATTGAGTACAGGGACTGGGAGGTAATGTTGCATCTGTAGAGCACATTGGTTAGGGCACTGTTGAAATATTGTGTGCAATTCTGGTCTCCTTCCTATCAGAAAGATGTTGTGAAACTTGAAAGGGTTCAGAAAAGATTTACAAGGATGTTGCCAGGGTTGGAGTATTTGAGCTAAAGGGAGACACTGAACAGGCTGGGGCTATTTTCCCTGGAATGTCGGAGGCTGAGGGGTGACCTTATAGAGGTTTACAAAATTATGAGGGGCATGGATAGGATAAATAGGGAAAATCATTTACCTGGGGTTGGGGAGTCCAGAACTAGAGGGCACAGTTTTAGGCTAAGAGGGGAAAGATGATGAAGAGACCTACGGGGCAACTTTTTCATGCAGAGGGTGGTACGTGTATGGAATGAGCTGCCAGAAGATGTGGTGGAGGCTGGTACAATTATAACATTTAAGAGGCATTTGGATGGGTATATGAATAGGAAAAGTTTGGATGGATATGGGCCAGGTGCTGGCAGATGGGACTAGATTGGATTGGGATATCTGATTGGCGTAGACAGGTTGGACCAAAAGGTCTGTTTCCGTGCTATACATCTCAATGTCACTATGACTATGACTGTATTACTCTATGACTCGATGACTGTATGACTGTATGACTCTATGACTGTACGATTGTATGAATCTATGACTATGGCTCCATGACTCTACGGCACTATTGCTCTATGATGCCACTATGACTCTATGGCTCTATGGCTCTATGACTCTATGGCTCTATGGCTCTATGGCTCTATGACTCCATGAATCGATGGCTCAATGGCACTATGGCTCTAGGACTCTATGATTCTATGGCTCTAGGACTCTATGACTACGGCTCTATGACTTTATGGCTCTATGGCTCTATGACTATGACTCTACGGCTCTATGACTCTATGGCTCTATGGCTCTATGACTATGACTCTATGGCTGTATGGCTGTATGACTCTATGGCTCTATGGCGATATGACTCTATGACTCTATGGCTCTAATACACTGTGACTGTATGACACTCTGCTTCTATGGCTCTATGGCTCTATGACAGTATGACTTTATGACTCTATATCTCTATGACTATGACTATGATGCTATGGCTGTATGACTCTATGACTCTATTACTCCATGACTCTATGAATCTATGGCTCTATGACTCGATGGCTCTATGATCCTATAGCTCTACGACTCTATGACTCTGTGGCTCTATGACTCTATGACTGTATGAATCTATGTTTCTATGGCTCTATGACGCGATGAGTCTTTGGATCTATGACTCTATGGCTCCATGGCTCGATGATTCTATGACTCTATGACTCTATGGCTGCATGGCTCTATGGCACTATGACTCTATGACTGTATGACTCTATGACTCTGGCTGTATGGCTCTATGACTGTATGACTGTATGACTCTATGGCTCAATGACTATGACTCTAAGGCTCTATGGCTCTATGACTCTATGAATCTGTGATGCTATGGCTCTATGACTCTATGACTATGACTCTATGGCTCTATGACTCTATGGCTCTATGACTCAAGATACTATGGCTCTATGACTCTATGACTGTATGATTCTATGACTCTATGGCTCTATAGCTGTATGGCTCTATGACTCTATGGCTCTATGACTGTGACTATGACTCTACGGCTCGATGACTCTATGGCTGTATGACTCTATGGCTCTATGACTGTGACTATGAATCTATGGCTCTATGACTCTATGACTATATGACTCTATGGCTTGATGACTCTATGGCTGTATGACTCTATGGCTCTATGGCTCTATGACTCTATGGGTCTATGACTGTGACTATGAATCTATGGCTCTATGACTCTATGACTATATGACTCTACGGCTCTATGACTCGACGATTCTATGACTCTATGATTGTATGACTCTATGAATCGATGGCTCTATGACGCTATTGCTCTGTGACTCTATGACACTATGACTCTATGGCTCTATGATTCTAAAACTCTATGACTCTCTGGCTGTATGACGCTATGACACTATGACTGTATGACTCTAAGACTCTACGACTCTATGGCTCTATGACTCTATGACTGTATCACTCTATGACTCTATGGCTCTATGACGATGACTCTATGGCTCTATGACTCTATGGCTCAAAGACTCTATGGTTCTATGACTATGACTATGACTCTATGGCTCTATGACTGTATGGCTGTATGGTTCTATGACTCTATGACTCTATGGCTCTATGGCTATATGACTCTATGACTCTATGGCTGTATGGCTCTATGACTCTATGGATCTATGGCTCTTTGACTCTCTGACTCTATGGCTATGACTCTATGGCTTTCTGACTCGATGGCTCTATGACTCTATGGCTCTACGGCTCTATGACTCTATGAATCTGTGATACTATGGCTCTATGACTCTATGACTATGAGTATGACTCTATGGCTCTATGACCGAATGGTTCTATGGCTCTATGACTCAATGACTCTATGATACTATGGCTCTATGACTCTATGACTATGACTCTGTGGCTCTATGACTCTATGACTCTTTTGGCTCTATGACTCTATGACTGAATGAATCTATGACACTATTACTCTATGGCTCGATGACTTTATGACGGTTTGATGGTATGACGCAATGACTCAATGACTCTATGGCTCTATGGCTCTATGCCTCTATGACTCTATGGTTCTATGGCTGTATGGTTCTATGACTCTATGACTCTATGGCTCTATGGCTATATGACTCTATGACTCTATGGCTGTATGGCTCCATGACTTTATGGATCTATGGCTCTATGACTCTCTGACTCTATGGCTCAATGGCTCTACGGCTCTATGGCTCTATGACTCTATGGCTATGACTCTATGGCTTTCTGGCTCGATGGCTCTATGCCTCGATGGCTCTATGACTATGACTCTATGGCTCTACGGCTCTATGACTCTATGAATCTGTGATACTATGGCTCTATAACTCTATGACTATGACTCTGTGGCTCTATGACTCTTTTGGCTCTATGACTCTATGATTCTATGACTCTACGACTCTCTGGCTCTATGACTCTATGGTTGTATCACTCTATGACTCTATGCCTCTATGACGCTATGGCACTATGGCTCTATGACTCTATGACTCTATGGCTCTATGGCTCTATGACTATGACTATGACTCTATGGCTCTATCATTCTATGATTTTATGGCTGTATGGCTGTATGAATCTATGACTCTATGGCTCTATGGCTCTATGACTCTATGACTCTTTGGCTCTATGGTTCTATGACTCTATGGCTCTATGGCACTATGACTCTATGACTCTATGACGGTATGACTCAAAGACTCTATGGTTCTATGGCTCTATGGATCTATGAGTCTAAGACTCTCTGACTCTATGGCTCTATGGCTGCATGGCTCTATGACTCTGTAACTCTTTGGCTCTATGGCTCTATGACTCTATGACTCCATGGCACTATGACTCTATGACTATGATTCTATGACGGTATGACGGTATGACGGTATGACTCAATGACTCTATGGCTCTATGGCTCTATGGCTCTATGACTCTATGGCTCTTTGACTATGGCTCTATGTGTCTAAGGCCCTATGACTCTATGGCTCTATGGCTCTATGACTCTATGAATATGGCTCTATGGATCTATGAATCTATGACTCTCTGACTCTATGTCTCTACGGCTCTATGGCTCTATGACTCTATGACTCTTTGGCTCTATGGTTCTGTGACTCTATGACTCTATGGCACTATGACTCTATGACTCTATGACTCTATGACGGTATGACTCAATGACTCTATGGTTCTATGGCTCTATGGATCTATGAATCTAAGACTCTCTGACTCTATGGCTCTATGGCTCTATGGCTGCATGGCTCTATGACTCTGTAACTCTTTGGCTTTATGGCTCTGTGACTCCATGACTCTATGGCACTATGACTCTATGACTCTATGATTCTATGACGGTATGACTCAATGACTCTATGGCTCTATGGTTCTATGACTCTATGGCTCTTTGACTATGGCTCTATGGGTCTAAAGCTCTATGAATCTATGACTCTATAGTTCTATGGCTCTATGACTCTATGAATTTGTGAATCAATGACTATGACTCTTTGGCTCTATGGCTCTATGACTCTATGACTCTATGACCATGGCTCTATGGATCTATGAATCTATGACTCTGACTCTATGACTATGACTCTATGGCTCTCTGGCTCTATGGCTGTATGGTTCTATGACACTATGACTCTATGACTATGACTCTATGACTCTATGGCTCTCTGGCTCTATGGCTCTATGATTCTATGGCTCAATGACTATGACTATGGCTCTATGGATCTATGACTTTATGACTATGATACTTCGGCTCTATGACTCTATGACTATGACTATGAATCCATGGCTCTATGACTCTATGACTCTATGACCATGGCTCTATGGATCTATGAATCTATGACTCTCTGACTCTATGACTATGAGTCTATGGCTCTCTGGCTCTATGGCTCTATGATTCTATGGCTCAATGACTATGACTATGGCTCTATGGATCTATGACTCTACGATACTACGGCTCTATGACTCTATGACTATGACTATGAATCCATGGCTCTATGACTCTATGACTCTATGGCTCTATGACTATGATACTATGGCTCTACGGCTCTATGACTCTATGACTATATGATTCTATGACTCTACAACTCTCTGACTCTATGACTCTATGGCTCTATGGCTCTATCACTCTATGAGTTTATGGCTGTATGGCTGTATGAATCTGTGACTCTATGGCTCTATGGCTCTATGACTCTATGACTCTCTGACTCTCTGACTCAATGGCTCTGTGGCTCTATGACTCTATGAGTATGACTCTATGGCTGTATGGCTCTATGACACTACGGCTCTATGACTATGACTATGACTGTATGGCTCTATGACTCTATGACTCTATGAATCTATGACTCAATGACTATGACACTTTGGCTCTATGACTCTATGGCTCTATGACTCTATGGCTCTATGACTCTATGACTATGGCTCTATGGATCTATGAATCTATGACTCTCTGACTCTATGTCTCTATGGCTCTTTGGCTCTATGACTCTATGACTCTTTGGCTCTATGGTTCTATGACTCTATGACTCTATGGCACTATGACTCTATGACACTATGACTCTATGACGGTATGACTCAATGACTCTATGGTTCTTTGGCTCTATGGATCTATGAATCTAAGACTCTCTGACTCTATGGCTCTATGGCTGCATGGCTCTATGACTCTGTAACTCTTTGGCTCTATGGCTCTATGACTCTATGACTCTATGGCACTATGACTCTATGACTCGATGATTCTATGACAGTATGACGGTATGACTCAATGACTCTATGACTCTATGGTTCTTTGACTATGGCTCTATGGGTCTAAGGCTCTATGACTATGACTCTATGGTTCTATGGCTCTATGACTCTATGCATTTGTGAATCAATGACTATGACTCTATGGCTCTATGGCTCTATGACTCTATGACTCTATGACCATGGCTCTATGGATCTATGAATCTATGACTCTCTGACTCTATGACTATGACTCTATGGCTCTCTGGCTCTATGGCTGTATGGTTCTATGACTCTATGACTATGACTCAATGGCTCTCTGGCTCTATGGCTCTATGATTCTATGGCTCAATGACTATGACTATGGCTCTATGGATCTATGACTCTATGATACCACGGCTCTATGACTCTATGACTATGACTATGAATCCATGGCTCTATGACTCTATGACTCTATGGCTCTATGACTATGACACTATGGCTCTACGGCTCTATGACTCTATGACTATATGATTCTATGACTCTACGACTCTCTGACTCTATGACTCTATGGCTCTATGGCTCTATGACTATGACTATGACTCTATGGCTCTATGGCTCTATCACTCTATGATTTTATGGCTGTATGGCTGTATGAATCTATGACTCTATGGCTCTATGACTCTATGACTCTCTGACTCTCTGACTCTCTGACTCAATGGCTCTGTGGCTCTAAGACTCTCTGAGTATGACTCTATGGCTGTATGGCTCTATGACACTACGGCTCTATGACTATGACTATTACTGTATGACTCTATGACTCTATGAATCTATGACTCAATGACTCAATGACTATGACTCTATGGCTCTATGACTCTATGACTATATGACTCTACAGCTCTATGACTCGACGATTCTATGACTCTATGATTGTATGACTCTATGAATCGATGGCTCTATGACGCTATTGCTCTGTGACTCTATGACACTATGACTCTATGGCTCTATGATTCTAAAACTCTATGACTCTCTGGCTGTATGACGCTATGACACTATGACTGTATGACTCTAAGACTCTACGACTCTATGGCTCTATGACTCTATGACTGTATCACTCTATGACTCTATGGCTCTATGACGATGACTCTATGGCTCTATGACTCTATGGCTCAATGACTCTATGGTTCTATGACTATGACTATGACTCTATGGCTCTATGACTGTATGGCTGTATGGTTCTATGACTATGGCTCTATGGATCTATGAATCTATGACTCTCTGACTCTATGTCTCTATGACTCTATGACTCTATGACTCTAAGACGGTATGACTCAATGACTCTATGGTTCTATGGCTCTATGGATCTATGAATCTAAGACTCTCTGACTCTATGACTCTATGGCTGCATGGCTCTATGACTCTATAACTCTTTGGCTCTATGGCTCTATGACTCTATGACTCTATGGTTCTTTGACTATGTCTCAATGGGTCTAAGACTCTATGACTCTATGACTCTATGGTTCTATGGCTCTATGACTCTATGAATTTGTGAATCAATGACTATGACTCTTTGGCTCTATGGCTCTATGACTCTATGACCATGGCTCTATGGAACTATTAATCTATGACTCCCTGACTCTATGACTATGACTCTGTGGCTCTCTGGCTCTATGGCTGTATGGTTCTATGACTCTATGACTATGACTCTATGGCTCTCTAGCTCTATGATTCTATGGATCAATGACTATGACTATGGCTCTATGGATCTATGACTCTATGACTCTATGATACTACGGCTCTATGACTCTATGACTATGACTATGAATCCATGTCTCTATGACTCTATGACTCTATGGCTCTATGTCTCTATGACTCTATGACTATATGACTCTATGGTTTTATGACTCTATGACTGTATGATTCTATGACTCGATGACGCTCTGACTCTCTGACTCTATAGCTCTATGGCTGTATAGTTCTATGACTCTATGGCTCTATGGCTACATGACTCTATGGTTCTATGGCTCTATGACTCTATGACTCTACAGCACAATGACTCTATGACTCTATGACTCTATGATGGTCTGACTCGATGACTCTATGGCTCTATGGCTTATGACTCTATGATTATATGGCTCGATGACTCTATGGCTGTCTGGTTCTATGACTCTATGGTTCTCTGGTTCCATGGCCCTATGAATATATGTCTCTATGGCTCTATGACTCTATGACTCTGTGACTCTGTGACTCTGTGATTCTGTGCCTCTGTGGATCAAAGACGCTATGGCTCTATGTCTCTATGGCTCTGTGGCTCTATGACTATATGACTCTATGGCTCCATGACTCTATGACTCTGACTCTATGGCTCTATGATTCTATGATTATGTCTCTTTGACTCTATAACTGCATGGCTGAATGACTCTGTGGCTGTCTGGTTCTATGACTCTATGGCTCTATGGATCCATGGCCCTATGACTCTATGTCTCCATGGCTCTGTGGCTGCATGGCTTGATGACCCTTTGACTATGGATCCTTGACTCTATGACTCTATAATTATATGGCTCAATGACTCTTTGGCTGTCTAGTTCTATGACTCTATGGCTCTATGGTTCCATGGCCCTATGACTCTATGTCTCTATGGCTCTGTGACTCTATGACTCTGTGACTCTGTGATTCTGTGATTCTGTGACTCTGTGGCTCTATGGCTTTGTGGCTGCATGGCTCGATGACTGTATGACTCTCTGACACTATGGCTCTATGTCTCCATGGCTCTGTGGCTCTATGACTATATGACTCTATGGCTCTATGCCTCTATGACTATGGCTGCATGACTCTGTTAATATGTGGCTCTATGACCTTATGGCTCTATAGCTCTATGACTCTATGACTGTATGCCTCTATGACTCTATGATGGTATGGCTCTATGACTCTATGACTCTATGTCTCTTTGACTCTATGACTGCATGACTCTGTGAATCTGTGGCTCTATGACTTTATGGCTCTATAGCTCTATGACTCTATCACTCTATGGCTCTATGACTGTATGGCCCTTTGATTCTATGATTGTATGACTCTATAACTCTATGATTCTATGGCTCTATGGCTCTATAACTCTATGACTGTATAACTTTATGACCCAGTGACTCTGTGACTCTGTGATTCTGTGACACTGTGACTCTGATTCTATGACTCTATGGCTCTATGGCTCTATGACTCTATGGCTCTATGGCTCTATAACTCTATGACTCTATGGCTCTATGGCTCTATGACTCTGTGATTCTTTGACTCTGTGACTCTATGACTATATGACACTATGGCTCTATGACTCTATGACTCTATGACTCTCTGACTGTCTGACTCCATGACTCTATGGTTCTATGGCTCTAAGACTCTATATTTCTATGACTCTCGGACTCTATGACTCTGTGTGTCAATGGATATATGGCTCTATAACTCTATGGCTCTATGGCTCTATAGCTCAATGACTCTACGACTCTATGACTCTATGGCTCTATGACTCTCTGACTCTCTGACTCTATGACTACGACTCTATGACTTTATGGCTCTTTGACTCTATGACTCTCTGACTCTAAGACTATGACTCTATGGGTCTATGGCTCTATGACTCTATGGCTCTATGACTCTATGGCTTTATGACTGTATGGCTCTATGACTCTATGAGTCTATGACTCTATGACACTATGGCTGTATAGCTCTATGATTCTATGACTCTATGGCTCTATGACTGTTTCACTCTATGGCTCTATGACTCTATGGCTGTTTGACTATCTGACTATATGACTCTATGGATCTATGGATCTATGACTGTATGGCTCTATGACTCTGTGACTCTCTGACTGTACGACTATAACTCTATGACTCTATGGCTCTATGGCTCTATGACTATGACTCTCTGACACTATGACTGTATGACTCTATGGCTCTATGACTGTATGGCTCTATGACTGTATGACTCTATGGCTCTAAGATTCTATATCTCTATTACTCTCTGACTCTATGGCTCTCTGACTCTCTGACTCTACGACTATGACTCTATGACTCTATGGCTCTATGACTCTATGGCTCAATGGCTGTATGCATCTATGATTCTATGTCTCTATGGCACTCTGACTCTGACTCTATGACTCTATGGATCTATGATTCTATGGCTCTATGACTCTATGACTCTCTGACTCTATGAATATGACTCTATGACTCTCTGGCTCTATGTCTCTATGACTCTATGACTCTATGGATCTATGACTGTATGGCTCTATGACTCTGTGACTCTCTGACTCTACGACTATAACTCCATGACCCTCTGGCTCTATGACTCCATGGCTCTATGACTCCATGGCTCTATGGCTCTATGGCTCTATGACTCTATCACTCTATGACTCTATGACTCTATGACTATGACTCTATGGCTCTATGACTGTCTGAATCTATGACTCTATGGCTCTATGCCTCTAAGTCTCTATATCTCTATGACTCTCGGACTCTATGGCTCTGTGTGTCAATGGATGTATGGCTCTATAACTCTATGACTCAATGGCTCTATAGCTCTATGACTCTATGACTCTATGACTCTCTGACTCTATGACTGTATGGCTCTATGACTCTATGGCTCTTTGACTCTATGACTCTATGGCAGTATGACTCTATGGATCTATGGGTCTGTTTGGACCTATGACTCTATGACTCTCTGACTCTATGACTATGACTCTATAGCTCTATGGCACTATGACTCTATGGCTCTATGACTCTATGGCTTTATGATTGTATGGCTCTATGACTCTAAGAGTCTATCACTCTGTGACACTATGGCTGTATGGCTCTATGACTCTATGACTCTATGGCCCTATGGCTCTATGACTCTATGACTCTATGGATCTATGACTGTATGACTCTATGACTCTATGACTCTATGACTCTATGGATCTATGACTGTATGACTCTATGACTCTATGATTCTATGGCTCTATGGCTCTATGACTCTATGACCCTGTGACTCTGTGACTCTGTGATTCTGTGATTCTGTGACTCTGTTACTCTGACTCTATGGCTCTATGGCTCTGTCTCTAAGTCTCTATATCTCTATGACTCTCTGACTCTATGTCTCTGTGTGTCAATGGATGTCTGGCTCTATAACTCTATGGTTCCATGGCTCTTTGGCTCTATGACTCTATGACTGTATGGCCCTTTGACTCTATGACTGTATGACTCTATGACTCTATGATTCTACGGCTCTACGGCTCTATGACTCTATGACTCTATGGCTCTATGGCTGTATGACTCTATGATTATATGGCTCAATGACTCTATGACTGTATGGCTCTATGACTCTATGATTGCATGGCTCTATGACTCTATGACTCTGTGATTCTAAGATTCTATGGCTCTGTGGCTCTATGGCTCTATGGTTCTATGACTATGACTATGACTCTATGGCTCTATGGTTCTATGGCTCTGTAACTCTATGACTCTACGGCACAATGACTCTATGACTATGACTAAAACGGTCTGACTCTATGACTCTATGACTCTATGGCTCCATGACTCTATGATTATATGGCTCGATGACTCTATGGCTGTCTAGTTCTACCACTCTATGGCTCTATGGATCCATGGCCCTATGACTTTATCTCTCTCTGGATCTGTGGCTGCATGGCTTAATGACTCTTTGACTATGGCTCTATGGCTCTATGACTCTATGATTATATGGCTCGATGACTCTATGGCTTTCTGGTTCTATGACTCTATGGATCTATGGTTCCATGGCCCTATGACTCTATGACTCTATGACTCTATGGCTCTATGGCTCTCTGACTCTATGACTACGACTCTATAACTGTATGGCTCTTTGACTCTATCACTCTCTGACTCTATGACACTGTGGATCTATGACTGTATGACTCTTCGACACTATGACTCTCTGACTCTATGACTATGACTCTATGGCTCTATGGCTCTGTAACTCTATGACTCTACGGCACAATGACTATGACGGTCTGACTCTATGACTCTATGACTCTATGGCTCTATGGCTCCATGACTCTATGATTATATGGCTCAATGACTCTTTGGCTGTCTGGTTCTATGACTCTATGGCTCTATGGTTCCATGGCCCTATGATTCTATGTCGCTAAGGATCTGTGGCTGCATGGCTTGATGACTTTTTGACTATGGCTCTATGACTCTATGACTCTATGAATCTATGGCTCGATGGCTCCATGACTCTATGATTATATGGCTTGATGACTCTATGGCTGTCTGGTTCTATGACTCTATGGCTCTATAGTTCCATGGCCCTATGACTCTATGTCTCTATGGCTCTATGGCTCTGTGGCCCTATGACTCTGTGGCTGCATGGCTCGATGACTCTATGACCCTGTGACTCTGTGACTCTGTGATTCTGTGATTCTGTGACTCTGTTACTCTGACTCTATGCCTCTGTGATACTACGGCTCTATGACTCCATGACTATGACTATGACTCTATGACTCTATGGCTCTATGGCTACATGACTCTACGGCTCTGTGGCTCTATGGCTCTAAGACTCTCTGACTCTATGACTCTATGGCTCTATGACTGAGTCTATGACTCTATGACTCTCTGACGCTATGACTGTAAGAATCTATGGCTCTAAGACTCTATATCTCTATGACTATCTGACTCTATGGCTCTGTGTGTCAATGGATGTATGGCTCTATAACTATATGGCTCTATGGCTCTATGACTCTCTGACTCTATGACTCTGTGGATCTATGACTGTATGGCTCTATGGCTTTATGATTGTATGGCTCTATGATTCTATGAGTCTATGACTCTATGACTCTATGGCTCTATGACTCTAGGACTCTATGGCTCTATGGCTCTCTGACTCTATGATTATATGGCTCGATGGTTCCATGGCCCTATGACTCTATGGCTCTATGGCTCTATGGCTGTATGACTCTATGATTATATGGCTCAATGACTCTATGGCTGTCTGGTTCTATGACTCTCTGGCTCTGTGGCTCTATGACTCCCTGACTCTATGACTCTACGGATCTATGACTGTATGGCTCTATGATTCTGTGACTCTCTGACTATACGACTATAACTCAAGGACTCTATGGCTCTATGACTATGGCTCTATGGCTCTATGGCTCTATGGCTCTATGGCTCTATGACTCTATGACTCTATGACTCTACGGCTCTATGGCTGTATGACTCAATGATTATATGGCTCAATGACTCTATGGCTGTCTGGTTCTATGACACTATGGATCTATGACTCTGTGACTCTGACTCTATGAGTCTATGGCTCTATGTCTCTAAGTCTCTATATCTCTATGACTCTCTGACTCTATGGCTCTGTGTGTCAATGGATGTCTGGCTCTATAACTCTATGGTTCCATGTCTCTTTGGCTCTATGACTCTATGACTCTATGGCTCTATGACTCTCTGACTCTCTGACTCTATGACTATGACTCTATGGCTCTATGGCTCTGTAACTCTATGACTCTACGGCACAATGACTCTATGACTATGACGGTCTGACTCTATGACTGTATGACTCTATGACTCTATGGCTCTATGGCTCCATGACTCTATGATTATATGGCTCAATGACTCTATGGCTGTCTGGTTCTATGACTCCAAGGCTCTATGGTTCCATGGCCCTATGATTCTATGTCACTAAGGATCTGTGGCTGCATGGCTTGATAACTTTTTGACTATGGCTCTATGACTCTATGACTCTATGAATCTATGGCTCGATGGCTCCATGACTCTATGATTATATGGCTCGATGACTCTATGGCTGTCTGGTTCTATGACTCTATGGCTCTATAGTTCCATGGCCCTATGACTCTATGTCTCTATGGCTCTATGGCTCTGTGGCCCTATGACTCTGTGGCTGCATGGCTCGATGACTCTATGACCCTGTGACTCTGTGACTCTGTGATTCTGTGATTCTGTGACTCTGTTACTCTGACTCTATGCCTCTGTGATACTACGGCTCTATGACTCCATGACTATGACTATGACTCTATGACTCTATGGCTCTATGGCTACATGACTCTACGGCTCTGTGACTCTGTGGCTCTAAGACTCTTTGGCTCTATGGCTGTATGACTCTATGACTCTGTGACTCTATGGCTCTATGGCTGTATGACTCTATGATTATATGGCTCAATGACTCTATTGCTGTCTGGTTCTATGACTCTATGGCTCTATGACTCTATGACTCTGTGACTCTGTGACTCTGTGATTCTGTGACTCTGTGGCTCTAAGACTCTTTGGCTCTATGGCTCTATGACTCTATGACTCTCTGACGCTATGGCTCTATGTCTCTATGGCTCTTTGGCTCTATTACTATATGACTCTATGGCTCTATGACTCTGTGACTCTATGGCTCTGTGGCTGCATGGCTCGATGACTCTTTGACTATGGCTCAATGACACTATGACTCTATGTCTCTTTGACTCTATGACTGCAAGGCTGCATGACTCTGTGAATCTGTGGCTCTATGACTTTATGGCTCTATAGCTCTATGCCTCTATGGCTCTATGGCTGTATGATTGTATGGCTCTATGATTCTATGACTCTGTGACTCTGTGACTCTATGACTCTGTGACTCTGTGACACTGTGACTCTGTGACTCTGTGATTCTAAGATTCTATGGCTCTATGGCTCTATGTCTCTATGACTCTATGGCTCTATGACTATGACTATGACTCTATGGCTCTATGGTTCTATGGCTCTGTAACTCTATGACTACGGCACAATGACTCTATGACTATGACTAAAACGGTCTGACTCTATGACTCTATGACTCTATGGCTCGATGGCTCGATGACTCGATGACTCGATGACTCGATGACTCAATGACTCTATGACTCTATGGCTGTATGGCTCTATGACTCTATGGTTCTATGACTCTATGACTATGCCTCTCTGACTCTCTGGCACTATGTCTCTTTGGCTCTATGACTCTATGACTCTATGGCGGTATGGCTCTATGACTCTATGGCTGTATGGCTCTATCACTCTATGACTCTATGGCTCTCTGATTCTATGACTCTATGGATCTATGACTGTATGGCTCTATGACTCTGTGACTCTCTGACTATACGACTATGACTCAAGGACTCTGTGGCTCTATGACTCTATGGATCTATGACCCTATGACTCTCTGACTCTATGGCTTATGGCTCTATGGCTTATGGCTCTATGACTCTATGGCTCTATGACTCTATGTCTGTATGGCTCTATGACTCTATGGCTCTATGGCTCTATGACTCTATAACTCTATGGCGGTATGTCTCTATGACTCTATGGCTGTATGGCTCGATCACTCTATGACTCTATGGCTCTATGACTCTCTGCTTCTATAACTCTATGGATCTATGAGTGTATGGCTCTATGACTCTGTGACTCTCTGACTCTACAACTATGACTCTATGACTCTCTGGCTCTATGACTCTATGGCTCTATGGCTCTATGGATCTATGACTCTATGACTCTCTGACTCTATGGCTGAATGGCTCTATGGCTACATGACTCTATAACTCTATGACTATGACTCTATGGCTCTATGGCTCTATGACTATGACTCTATGACTCTATGCCTCCATGACTCTATGGCTGTATGGCTCTATGACTCTATGGCTCTATGACTCTGTGGCTCTATGACTATGACTCTATAACTCTATGGCTGTCTTACTCTATGGTTCTATGGCTCTATGTCTATATGACTCTATGGATCCATAACTCTATGACTATGACTCTATGGCTCTATGACTCTATGACTCTATGGATCTATGACTGTATGGATCTATGACTGTATGGCTCTATGTCTCTGTGACTCTATGGCGGTATGGCTCTATGACTCTATGGCTGTATGGCTCGATCACTCTACAACTCTATGGATCTATGACTCTCTGATTCTATGACTCTATGGAACTATGATTCTATGGCTGTATGACTGTATGGCTCTCTGACTCTATGAATCTGTGGCTCTACGGCTCAGAATCACAGAGTCACGGAGTCACAGGGTCATACAGTCATAGTCATAGAGTCATAGAGCCATAGAGACATAGAGCCAGAGAGTCAGAGAGTCATAGAGTCATAGAACAAGAGTCATAGAGTCATAGAGTCAGAGAGTCATAGAGTCATAGAACAATAGAGTCATAGAGTCATAGAGTCAGTGAGTCATAGTCATAGAGTCATAGAGCCATAGAGTCATAGATCCATAGAGTCATCGAGTCATAGAGCCATAGAGTCATAGAGTCATAGAGTCATATAGTCATAGATCCACAGAGCCATAGTGACATAGAGCCATAGCGTCAGAGAGTCATAGAGTCATAGAGCCACAGTCACAGAATCACAGAGTCACAGAGTCACAGATTCAGAGAGTCATAGAGTGATAGAGCCATAGACTCATAGAGTCATAGAGCCATACAGTCATAAAGCCATAGAGTCATAGAGTCATAGAGTCATAGCATCATAGAGCCAGACAGCCATAGAGTCATAGAGTCATACAGCCATAGAGTCATAGAGTCATAGAGCCATAGAGACATAGGGTCATAGAGCCTTAGAGTCATAGAGTCATACAGCCATAGAGACATAGAGCCATAGAGTCATGGAGTCATAGCGTCATAGAGCCATAGAGTCATAGAGCCACAGATCCATAGAGCCATAGAGTCATAGAGCAATAGAGCTGTAGAGTCAGAGAGTCACAGAGTCATAGAGCCATAGAGCCATAGAGTCATAGTGATCAAGCCATAGAGTCATAGAGTCATAGAGCCATACAGCCATAGCGTCATAGAGTCATAGAGCCATACAGTCTCTATGACTCTATGATTCTCTGACTCTCTGGCTCTATATCTCTATGGCTCTATGAGTCTGTGACTCTATGGCTGCATGACTCTATGAATCTGTGACTCTGTGACCTTGTGATTCTGTTACTCTGTGGCTCTATGACTCTATGGCTATATGGCTCTATGACTATGACTTTCTGACGCTATGGCTCACTGGCTCTATGGCTCTTTAACTCTATGACTCTATCGCTGCATGTCTCCATGGCTCTATGACTCTGTGACCCTGTGATTCTGTGACTCTGTGAATCTGTGGCTCTATGACTTTATGGCTCTCTGGCTCTATGACTCTATCACTCTATGGTTCTACGGCTGTATGACTGTATGGCTCGATGACTCTTTGACTCTGTGACTCTATGTTTCTGTGACTCTGTGTTTCTGTGACTCAGTGTGTGATCACATGGGGTGGTTTGTGTCATGTCCATTTTATTAATTGCTCCTTGTGTTCAACTATAGAACTTGGTTTATTTGACTGCTTCCACTGAGAAGGATATGAACAATGTGGTGCTAGAGTTTCAGTGACTGTCTCAATGCAAAGTGGAGCAGATGCCTGGCGAATGGGACAAAGCTCAGTTGCTCACATCTGGAAAGACTCAGAGACAGAAATTCAAGCAAGTGCAGAACTTGATCAGCACAAGCAATATTGTTCGCCTCATGAGTAGATGGTTACCAACGTAAAGTTAGCACATCTTCCAAATAACCTCCTTGTAAATTGCAGTTCCAGACGCCTCATCTTGTGCTATACGCTCCACATTAGCCTGACTTATTACTCTTTCATACCACATACAATTCGAAACAGGAGCAGGCCCATCTGGCCCCTCAAGACAGCTCCATTATTTGATAAGATCATAACCGATTCGATTGTTGCCCAATTCCATTTTCCTGCCTAACCCTTTGAGTACCATCTAAAGAAGGGTCACTGTTCTCTGGGAAAGAGAGTTGCACAGATTAATGATCCTCTGACAGAAAAAAAACCTCCTCATCTCCATCTTAAAAAGGAGATCCATCATTTTTAAATTCCGCTCCTAAGTTCTAGCCCCTCCCAAAAAAGCAATCATCCTTTCAGCATTCATTTTGTTAAGCCTCATCAGGATCTTATATATTTCAATAAAATCAGCTTTCATTTTTCTAAACTTCAATGGATGTAGACCAAACCTGATCAACCTTGCCTCAAATGATAACCCCTTCATATTAAGAATGAGTCCAGTAAACCTTCTCTGAACAGCTTCTAATGCAATTGTGTCTTTGTATAAAGAAGAAGAAACCATACACTGTATACCATATCAAATAGTAGATTAGTGGTGCTGGAAGAGCACAGCAGTTCAGGCAGCATCCAACGAGCAGCGAAATCGACGTTTCGGGCAAAAGCTTTTGCCCGAAACGTCGATTTCGCTGCTCGTTGGATGCTGCCTGAACTGCTGTGCTCTTCCAGCACCACTAATCCAGTATTTGGTTTTCAGCATCTGCAGTCATTGTTTTTACTATGTCAAATAGTAGCAAAGCCTTCCTACTCATATATTCCATTTCCTTGCAATAATATTGAATTTGTCTTCCTAATCCACTTGTTGCAACTGCATGCTAACATATTGTGGTTTATGTAGTAGGACACTCAAAACCCTCTGTACCTCAGAGTTCTGAAATCACTCTTCATTTAAATAATATGTTGCATTTCCATTCTTCCTACCAAAGTGGACAAGTTCACATTTTCCTACATTATGCTCCATATGCCAAATGTGGCCAGTATCTTAATCCATCTATATTGTTTTAGAGACTCCTTTATCTTACTGTCCTGTCCTATCTTTGTGTCATGAGCACATTTAGCCACCATGTATTTGATACCTCAAAGAACTCTAATAAATTGGTCAAACATGATATCTTTTTCACAAAACCATGTTCACTCTGCCTGATTGCACTGAGATTTTCTGCGTGCCTTGCTCTAACCTCTTTACTAAGTTCAAACTATTTTCCCTGCAACAGATAGCTAGCTAACTAGCCTGTCATTTCCTGCTTTCTGTCTCCCTCCTTTCTTGAATAGAAATTTAAAATTGCATTTTTTTCAATCTGATGGGATCTTTCCAGAATCCAGGGAATTTTGGAAAATTTAGAGCAATGCATCTACTTTAAGACTCTAGATGAAGTCCATGAAGACCTGGGGATTTGACAGCTTTTAGTTCTAATAATTTTCTCAGTATCTTCATCCTGGTGGTTCTACCTAGTTTAAAGTCCTTCCTCCCTTTGACCTCTTGGCTTGCAGTTATTTCTGGCATGTTCTTTGTATCCTCCACATTGTAGTAACCTGGATAGTGAGTATATGGAGAGTTTTCAGCAATTTCTTAATGCAGCGTGTTATGCAAATAATCAGGATATTCTAGGCGCAATACATCTATTCAATTAAGCTGTTTCATTTATTTATTTTCTTTCTTTATTTTCTTTTACTAACTCCCTTCACTTTCCCTCTGCAGGACCAATTCTCACTTAAGATTCTCCTTTCCTTTCAAAATACCAGTAGAAACTCTTACTATCTGTTTTTATATTTCTAGTGATGTTTCTCTCAAACACCAATATTTCTGTCTTTATACCTTTTAAGTCTGTTTTTATTTTTAAAAATTACTTTCCAACCTTTTGACCTGCAGAATCTTTGCAGAATTGTAGACTTCTTGCAATTTGATGCTATCATGAAGTGTCTTTGTTTGCTTCGATTGTGCAGCCTTCCTCCTTTCTTATCAAAAAATATATTTTATGAATAATATAAATATCTGCCAGTGCATAGCTACTGACCCATCCCTTATTCTAATTTCCCAGAAAATGTTAGCCACTCTTCTCTCTCTCTCAAACTGAATTAAATCATGATATGATCAATGGTACCCAGGGGTGCTTGTATTATGAGGTAATTAATTAGTCCACGTTACTGTACAGTGTGAGACCCACAACAGCCTGCTCTCTGATTGATTTCAGAACATGCTGCTCTAAGAAATTGGATTGAAAACATCTCAGGAACTTACTTTTCAGACTACTTTTGGTAATCTGACCATTTTATAAGATAATGATTCTTAAAGACTTAATATTGAAGCTGCATTAAACTCCACCCACTCTAACGGTATCACACAGTCTTTAGATGGAGAACAGTCTAGCATGAGGTCCCGATTAAGATAGATGTGCCGTCTCTGGCTGCTGATAGGTATAATTACAAAGCTTGTATGTTTGCAATAAACTACATCTTGTTGTTAGGGCAAGTATCTCCACTGATTAAGACACAATAGTGTGTTATCTTTTACCCCTGCTAATTAGATAAGCCCTTAGTTTCAGCATAGGAAGGATGTTTAAGGGCTGTTATGGTGCAGCAGTAGTGTCCCCACCAATGAGCTAGGAGGCTGGGATCAAGTTGCAAATGATCCACATGTGTATAATAACATCTCTGAACAGGCTGATTAGAAATTATCGAGGAAGGGTTTTTAAGGGCTCGTGTGAAACAGTGGCACTCTCCATACTTATGAGTCTGGACGTATGGGTTGAAGTGATTAGAAAATATCCCTACCTAGGAAGGAAGTTTGGTGGTTGCAGTTTATCCCAACTATTGGTTGGTATTACGGCTAATGACAAAAAAAAATCATCCATTTTTATCATAGTACCTTTTTCACAGGCATCAATTATTTCTTCCTCTACATTCTATATCTTACAATGTGGTTAATATAGGAAGCCTACAAACTATTCCACAGGTTATCTCTCAACTTTATTATTTCTTATCCAGATCCAAACTGCTTCTACACCTTGACCTCTAAAATGAAGATCATGTTGCTCTTGTGTACTAATGTCAGCCTTAATTAACAGAGCTACCTCTCCACCTTCTCCTATCTCCCTGTCCTTCGAAAATGTCATGAAGCCTTAAATATTCAGGCCCCAGTCTTTGCCATCTGAGAGCTATGTCTCTGTAATGGCAATCAGACCATACATATTTATTTCTATTTGTGTTGTCAGACCATCTGTTTTATAATGATGCTACACACATTCAGGTAGAGAGACTTTAGCTCTGCCTTCTTGCTACTTTTTAAACCTTTAACCTTATCTTCTGTCCCTTCCTGTCACTCTCTGATTGTCATTTCCTTTAACGTTATCTTGCCATCTCCTGTTAATGTATCACATCTTCCCTTACCTTTGATATTCTTTCCTGAATAGTTCAAATGGAACTAAAATCTGGTTTAAATATAGTTACGATTTCACGTGTATATTGAGGGTAATAGCCCAGGAGCCCAGAGCTCAGTCAGCTTTTACTTTTTTTTCTTCTTTCTCTGCCTATTTTTTACTTTAACTTGCCTTAGCTTCTGTAGAGAGCTCGGATGGTATTGAGGTGTCCAGTGCATGGGAGGTAAGGTTTGTTTTCTGGCGTCGGAGGGAGCCAAGGTTGTGCTGGATGTGGCAGATGGAGGGGCCTAGTGCCCAATGTCAGACATGGCAGCCCAGCAAGAGCTTCATTGCCAAGACTGGCCCAGCGCTCACTCATGGTGGTGACATCATCAGTAGAGGCAAGATGGTGCTGAAGAATGGTGATATGGTTATGCGGCAGTGGCGCAGTGAGGGGACTCATGGCGGGCTGACTGTTTGGTGCTGGTGATGGTTTCAGTAGGGTGGAAGAGCGTGGATTCAGGCCCATGGTTAAGGCACTTAAGAAGGACTGTGATGACAAACTTTTAACTTTATTTCTTTATCTTTCTACATTAAACCCACAATTTTGCATCTAGGTGCCTTTGCACCTAGGATGGCACTGGAGAATGGTGACTTTGTACACTTTTCACTGTACTCCTGTCTCCCTGTAGTTCAGCACACGTGACAACAAAACCTAATCAAATTAGAATGTGTCTTCGGCTTGTGAAACAAGATTCTCTTAATGATTACTGAGCATTTCCCTTACAAATTCGACATACCACAGCTGAATAAACAAATATACTACTTGTGTGGTTTGTTAGCTGCTTGAGGTGGGTTACAGGATCTTTCACACAGGAGGACATTAATCAACTGCAAACATCTTATCATTAACAAAGTCAAATTCTACCCCAAATAACACGAAAGCGACTGTTGTGAATGACAACTAAACATTTTTCTGGATACTTATTGTAACCCCTCAACAGGTGAGAAGCTCGTCCTACTAATGCAAAAGCATTATTTTTGAAGAAATGAAATCTCTTATATGAATTGGAAATGAGATTTTGTTTTGGGGAAGCTCCAAGGCATTTGCTGATCAGTGCATCAAGCTCAATCCCTGCTGAGGTTCCTAAATGAAAGCAAAATCACAGACAAAGGGAAAGCCACAAATATGGCATACACTTCCATTTCTGAGAAAAAAAAAGCACCAGAGGTTTTCAAAGAAGGACAGGATTTCATTTCCATGGCATTTGGTTAAAATTTGAATACATTGGAGTTGAGTTATTGGCCAGTGCATGTTTTCAATCAGTTTAATCTCTCCATCACAGATCAAAATGTGTTTCCACCTCAGGCGTAAGGAAATTTGTTAATTGAACTGGGACATCCATCCAGCACCAGCAGAATCTGAGCAGGATACAAAAACAGAATATCTGTCTGCACACGTGTAATATGGGATACACAAAACGTTAGTACAATATGTAGTAATGTAAAGGTAAAATCAGTGTAGTCCCACTTTCTCATTAGACAGAGAGATGACTGGTGGTAAGCTTATACTGGATTAGTGGTGCTGGAAGAGCACAGCAGTTCAGGCAGCATCCAACGAGCAGCGAAATCGACATTTCGGGCAAAAGCCCTTCATCGGGCTTTTGCCCGAAACGTCGATTTCGCTGCTCGTTGGATGCTGCCTGAACTGCTGTGCTCTTCCAGCACCACTAATCCAGTATTTGGTTTTCAGCATCTGAATTCATTGTTTTTATCTTGGTGGTAAGCTTAACCTAAGGATCACCTTGTGAGCAACAGAACCTCCATGGTGATCTCAGCCAGTGCAGGAATTGAACCTTCGCTGTTAGTGTCACTCTGCATTGCAAACCAGGCGGCTGATTAACTAACCCCCAGTACATTTAACAAGTGTGGTAGCTAGTATTCAACAACTTATTACACGCCCCAATGCAGCATTTTAAATAGCTGTAGAAATACCTAATACTCTGCTCCTGATTCAGCAAGCTCTAGGTGAAATGTCGATTTCCTGGTGAGGGCTTTCTCTCAGTGTTTATATGAAGCTGGTAAACCAGGAGCTCATGTAGAAAAGGCCATGTACCATTGCAGACGCTGCTTTGCAGTGTATCTGTTAACAACACAGCACCAAAGGAAAACCAGCTGATAACCAGAAGTACAATTGACTCTTGATATGTTAATTCAGAATCTTATTTTCACAGTGGCTTTTGACAAACGTCCTTCAGATTGTTATGTAGATTCCACCACAAGGCAAACTGTGCAGGGGCTGTGCAAACAGCAGACTTGATGGTTGTTTCTCATTCTTCTTTTCTGATGTTCCCATTTGACAAAGGAGCCCAGAGATGACATACTCTAATGCAGCAATTGGAGATCGGATTTCAGTGGATTCCAGGTTCATTTCGCACATTTTACCAAGAAGACATTCTCAAATATGTAGACTCAGAGCCACTTTACATCATAGATTGAGGCCCTTCGGCCCACCATGTCCATGCCTATCATCAAGGACCCATTTATTCTAGTCCCATTTTCCAAGACTTGGCCTATAGCTTTGTGTAATATGACACTTTAAATGCTCATCCAAAAGGTTCTTAAATATGTGATGTTTCCCCCCGTGCCATCCTTTCAGACAGTGAGTTCCAGCTATCCAGCACGTTTTGGATGAAAAAAATTCTTTAAATTCCCTCTAACTCTTAGCTTAAACCTATACACTCTGTTATTAATCCCTCTAACAGGAGAAAATGGTTCTTCTCATTTCCTTTATTGATGCTCCTCATAATTTTAATCTCAATCTGTTCCTTCCTGAGTCTTCTCTGTCCTAAGGAAGTCAAGAGTGTGATGCTGGAAAAGCACAGCAGGCAGGAGAGTCGAAGTTTGTGGTAAAAGCCCTTCATCAGGAAGACCTTTCAGGTTTTTGCCTGAAACATCAATTCTCCTGCTCCCGGGATGCTGCCTGACCTGCTGTGCTTTTCCAGTAATACACTCTCAACTCTAATCTCCAGCATCTGCAGTCCTCACTTTCACCTCTATCGTAAGGAAGACAACCCCAGGCCTCTGCAATACCTCTTCATAGTTGAAACACTCCAGCCCAGGCAACATCGTTAAATCAGTAAAGTATTCAGAGAACTCAAGAAGAAATTTTATGATCGGGGTTTTGTTGAGAATCTTTACTCCACTTTTCATTTTGTCCCTACATTGTTCCTCTCCTAAAGGCTCATGGTATTCCAAATAGGTCATCTTTTTCATTATATATATTACGATGATGCTGTTACTTTAACAAGGTAATTTTGTACTTGGATTTTTTTAAAAAGAGGTCGTAAAGGCAGAGGTGCTGAAATGTCTGGAAAGACCCTGGTTTAACAATGTCAGGGGAGTGACCAGTTCTCCCAGTTCAGGTTTCTTTTAGTTTGGTTTAGTTGCAACAATGAGAAGTTGCTAGTTTAGCTGTAGCAGAAGCTGTTGCAGTGAAAAAAGGGTTCCATGCTTCAGCAGATGTTTACTGACTGGCTTTTCTCTCTGAAATTTCTCCTACCTGTGTTTGAATTTACTTTTTGCCCAGAAGTGCATTTATGGGATGTTACTAGATTGGAACAGCTCCTTTGTTAAGTTGCTGTGTTGAGTCAGTTAAGTTTTCCAATAATTAAGTTATTCTAACTTCTGTTTTCTTTTGTTCCTGTTTCAACTGTAGTATTTAAAGAAATTCTGTTTTGCTTAAAGCCGAGTGGTTTGACATAGGCAAGGCTAGGATGGAGGACCTTAAAAATGTGTTGCTGAAAAAGTGCAGCACATCAGGCAGCATCAAAGAAACAGGAGAATCGACATTTCGGGCATAAGCCCTTCTTCAGGAATGAGGAGGGTGTGCCAAGCAGGCTAAGATAAAAGGTAGGGAGGAGTGACTTGAGGGAGGGGCGCTGGGAATACGATAGGTGGAAGGAGGTTAAGGTGAGGGTGATAGGCCGGATTGGGGTGGGGGCGGAGAGGTCGGGAAGAGGATTACAGGCCAAGAAGGCGGTCTGAGGGTTGGGACTGAGAAAAGGTAGGGGGAGGGGAAATGAGAAAGCTGGAGAAATCTGCATTTATCCCTTGTGGTTGGAGGGTTCCTAGGTGGAAGATGAGGCGCTCTTCCTCCAGGCGTCGTGTTGCCATGGTCTGGCGATGGAGGAGAACAACAACCTGCATGTCCTTGGCAGAGGGGGAGTTAAAGTGTTCAGCCACGGGGCGGTTGGGTTGGTTGGTGCAGGTGTCCCAGAGGTGTTCTCTGAAACGTTCCGCAAGTAGGCGGCCTGTCTCCACAATGTAGAGGAGGCCCATCGGGTGCAGCGGATGCAGTAAATGATGTGTGTGGAGGTGCAGGTGACTTTCTGATGGATGTGGAAGGATCCCTTGGGGCCTTGGAGGGAGGTGAGGGGGGAGGTGTGGGCGCAAGTTTTGCATTTCTTGCGGTTGCAGGGGAAGGTGCCAGGAGTGGAGGTTGGGTTGGTGGGGGGTGTGGATCTGACGAGGGAGTCTCGGATGGAGTGGTCTTTCTTGAACGCTGATAGGGGTGGGGAGGGAAATATATCCTTGGTGGTGGGGTCTGTTTGGAGATGGCGGAAATGACAAAGGATGATATGATGTATCTGGAGGTTGGTGGGATGGTAGGTGAGGACCAGTGGGATTCTGTGCTAGTGGTGATTGGAGGGGCAGGGTTCAAGGGCGGAGGAGTGGGAAGCAGAGGAGATGTGTTGGAGAGCATCGTCAACCATGTCTGAGGGGAAATTGTGGTCTTTGAAGAAGAAGGCCATCTGGGTTGTTCGGTAATGGAATTGGTCCTCCTGGGAGCAAATGCGGCAAAGGTGAAGGAATTGGGAATATGGGATGGCGTTTTTACAGGGGGCAGGGTGGGAAGAGTCTGAGATAGTCCAGGTAAATTTGAGGTCAGGGTGGAAGGTGTTAGTAAAGTGGATGAACTGTTCAACCTCCTCGTGGGAGCATGAGGTAGCGCCGACACAGTCATCGATGTAGCAGAGGAAAAGGTGGGGGGTGGTGCCAGTGTAGCTGCGGAAGATGGACTGTTCCACATATCCAATGAAGAGGCAGACATAGCTGGGGCCCATGCAGGTGCCCATGGCTACTCCTTTGGTTCGGAAGAAATGGGAGGATTGGAAAGAGAAGTTGTTCAGAGTGAGGACCAGTTCAGTCAGTCGAAGGAGGGTGTCAGTGGAAGGATACTGGTTGGTTCAGTGGGAAAGGAAGAAGCGGAGGGCTTTGAGGCCTTTGTGATGGGGGACGGAGGTGTATAGGAACTTAATGTCCATGGTGAAGATAAGGCATTGGGGGCCGGGGAAGCGAAAATCATGGAGGAGGTGGAGGGCGTGGGTGATGTCCCGAACGTAGGTGGGGAATTCTTGGACTAAGGGGTACAGGACCGCGTAAAGGTATGCAGAAATGAGTTCGGTGGAGCAGGAGCAGGCTGAGACAATGGGTCGGCCGGGGCAGTCAGGTTTGTGGATTTTGGGCAGGAGGTAGAAACGGGTGGTGGGGGGTTGTGGGACTATGAGATTGGAGGCGGTGGATGGAAGATCCCTGAGGTGATGAGGTAATAGATGGTCTGGGAGATGATGGTTTGGTGGTGGGAGGTGGGGTCATGGTCATGGTAAAAATGCCATCCCATATTCCCAATTCCTTCGCCTTCGCCGCATCTGCTCCCAGGAGGACCAATTCCAATACCGAACAACCCAGATGGCCTTCTTCTTCAAAGACCACAATTTCCCCTCAGACATGGTTGACGATGCTCTCCACCACATCTCCTCCACTTCCTACTTCTCTGCCCTTGAACCCCGCCCCTCCAATCGCCACCAGGACAGAACCCCACTGGACCTCCCTACCACCCCACCAACCTCCAGATACATTGTATCATCCTTCGTCATTTCCGCCACCTCCAAACAGACCCCACCACCAGGGATATATTTCCCTCCCCACCCCTATCAGCGTTCCCGAAGGACCACTTCCTCCGCGACTCCCTCGTCAGATCCACACCCCCCACCAACCCAACCTCTAGTCCCGGCACCTTCCCCTGCAACCGCAAGAAATGCAAAACTTGCGCCCACACCTCCCCCATCACTTCCCTCCAAGGCCCCAAGGGATCCTTCCATATCCATCAGAAATTCACCTGCACCTCCACACACATCATTTACTGCATCCGCTGCACCCGATGTGGCCTCCTCTACATTGTGGAGACAAGCCGCCTACTTGCGGAATGTTTCAGAGAACACCTCTGGGACACCCGCACCAACCAACTCAACCGCCCCGTAGCTGAACACTTTAACTCCCTCCCACTCCGCCAAGGACATGCAGGTTGTTGTTCTCCTCCATCGCCAGACCATGGCAACACGACGCCTGGAGGAAGAGCGCCTCATCTTCCACCTAGGAACCCTCCAACCACAATGGATAAATGTAGATTTCTCCAGCTTCCTCATTTCCCCTCCCCCCACCTTTTCTCAGTCCTAACCCTCAGACTCAACACCGCCTTCTTGACCTGCAATCTTCTTCCCGACTTCTCCGTCCCCACCCCCACTCCGGCCTATCACCCTCACCTTAACCTCCTTCCACCTATCGTATTCCCAGCGCCCCTCCCCCAAGTCCCTCCTCCCTACCTTTTATCTTAGCCTGCTCGGCACACCCTCCTCATTCCTGAAGAAGGGCTTATACCCGAAATCTCGATTCTCCTGTTCCTTTGATGCTGCTTGACCTGCTGCGCTTTTCCAGCAACACATGTTTAAGCTCTGATCTCTAGCATCTGCAGTCCTTACTTTCTCCTAGGATGGAGGACCTGTTTGGGGATTATTGAGCACTAGGAACAAAGTTAAAGAACAGGTCCTCAAGGGTCATAATCTCCACTTACTGCTCGAGCCATGTGCTTAGGGACAAGAAAATTAGGGATATAAACACATGGGAAGGAGTGGTTCCATTTCATGGGGCATTGGCATCAGTTTTGGAACCGGTGGGATCTGTTCCGATGGGACGGTCTCCACCTGAACTGATCTGGAACCAGGGAAAAGGATAAATAGGGTGGTCACTAGGATTTTAAATTTGTGAGTCGGGGAAGGGCAAGGGAAAACAACAGGAAGTCTGGTGATAAATAAAAAGCTAAGCAGCAGGTTAGCATGTATGCAGGAGGGTTTAAGTTCAAGGCAGACTATGAATGATGCAGAAAGGAAGGATACCTCAGGAGATATTAGAAATGTTGTGAATCATGATGGTAAGAAAGCTAACATAAAGGCACTTTACCTGAATGCTCATAACATTCGTAATAAGGTTGATGAGTTAACGGCACAAATCATCGTGAATGAATATGATTTGGTAGCCATCATGGAGACATGGTTGCAGAATGGTCATGACTGGGAATTAAATATCTAGAGTACCACACTATTCAGAAGAACAGACAGGAATGCAAGGGCGGTGAGGGAGCTCTGATATTCAAGGATGACATCAGGGCGGTGCTGAGAGATGACATAGGTTCTATGGAGCATGAGATCGAATCCATTTGGGTGGAAATTAGGAATTCCAAGAAGAAAAAGTCACGGATAGGCATATTCTATGGGCCACCAAATAATAACATTTCATTGGGGCGGGCAATAAACAAGGAAATAACGAATGCCTGCAAAAATGGTACAGCTATTATCATGGGGGATTTTAATCTGCATGTAGATTGGCCGAACCAGCTCGGTCAGGGTAATCTTGAGGAGGAATTTGTTGAGTGTATCCGTGATAGTTTTCTCGAACAGCATGTAATGGAACCAACGAGGGAGCAAGCTGTCCTAGATATGATCCCATGTAATAAGACAGGAATAATTAATGACCTCATAATCAGGGATGCTCTTGGAAGGAGAGATCACAGTATGGTTGAATTTAAAATGCAGCTGGATAGTATGAAGATAAAATCCAATACCAGTGTCCTGTGTTTGGAGAAGGGGGACTATGATAGAATGAAGGCCCTGACTGAAATAGACTGGAAACAGAGACTTTATGGTGCGACAGTTGATGAGCAGTGGAGGACCGTCAAAGAAATTTTTCCAAAGTGCTCAGCACAAGTATATTCCAGTGAGAAGCAAGTAGAGGGGTAAGTCTGCCATGGATGTCGAAGGAAATAAGACAGGCCATCAAAGTGAAAGAGAAGGCATACAAAGTGGCCAAAAACAGCAGGAATCTAGAAGATTGGGAAAACTTTAAAGGTCAACAGAAAGCCACAAAAAGAGTTTTGAAGAAAAATAAAATAGAGTATGAGAAGGAACTATCACAGAATATAAAGGCAGATAGCAAATGTTTCTATAAATATATAAAACAAAGAAGAGGGGCTAAAGTAAATGTTGGTCCTTTAGAAGATGAGAAGTGGCAGTTAGTTGTGCAATATGGTGAAATGGCTGAAGCATTGAACAGGCACTTTGCATCAGTCTTCACTGTGAGGGATACTAATAACATGCCAGTAAGTGACGAAGAGACGAAGGTAGGTGAGGAGAAAGTGAGGACTGCAGATGCTGGAGATCAGAGCTGAAAATGTGTTGCTGGAAAAGTGCAGCATCCAAGGAACAGGAGAATCCACGTTTCGGGCATAAGCCCTGGTGGAAAAGCGCAGCAGGTCAGGCAGCATCCAAGGAACAGGAGAATTGATGTTTTGGGCATAAGCCCTGGTGGAAAAGCACAGCAGGTCAGGCAGCATCCAAGGAACAGGAGAATCGATGTTTCAGGCATAAGCCCTGCTGGAAAAGCACAGCAGGTCAGGCAGCATCCAAGGAACAGGAGAATCGACATTTCGGGTGAGGGCCTGGAAAATATTATTATGGAAGAGCTAGTATTGGGTAAGCTCATGGAGCTAAGGATAGATAAGTCTCCTGGCCCTGTTGGAATGCATCCCAGGGTACTAAAAGAGATGGCAGGAGAATTAGCAGGTGGACTGGCAGTAATTTTCCAAAATTTGCTGGACTCTGGGACAGTCCCAACAGATTGGAAAATAGCAAATGTGACACCATTGTTTAAAAAGGGAAGTAGACAAATGATGGAGATTTATAGACCAGCGAGCTTAACCTCTATAGTGGGGAAGATGCTTGAGTCTATTATCAAGGAAGAAATAGCAAGGCATCTTGAAAGAAATTGTCCCATTGTACAGACGCAGCATGGGTTCATGAAGGGCAGGTCATGCTTCACAAATCTTTTGGAATTCTATGAAGACATTTCAAGTAAGGTGGACAATGGGGACCCTGTGGATGTGGTGTACCTAGATTTCCAAAAGGCCTTTGACAAGGTGCCACACGTGAGGCTGCTGCATAAGGTAAGGATCCATGGCTTTAGGAATAGAGTATTAGCATGGATAGAAGATTGGTTGACTGACAGAAAGCAAAGAGTGGGGATAAATGAGTGCTATTTTGGCTGTCAATAGTAACTTGTGGTATGCCTCGGGATCAGTGGTGGAACCACAATTATTTACATTATATATTGATGATCTGGAGTTGGGGACCACATGTACGGTGTCAAAGTTTGCCGATGACACTAAGATGAGAAGCAGAGCACAGTGTGCAGAGGACTGTGAAACTTTGCAAAGGAACATAGATACACTGACTGAGTGGGCAAAGGTCTGGCAGATGAAATACAATGTTAGTAAATGTGAATTCACCTGTTTTGATAGGAATAACAGCAAAATAGATTATTACTTGAATGGTAAAAAGTTGCAGCATGCTGCTACGCAGAGGGACTTGGGTGTCCTTGTGCATGAATCACAAAGGGTTGGTCTGCAGGTACAACAGGTAATTCAGAAGGCAAACGGAATTTTGTCCTTCATTGCTCAAGGGGTTGAGTTTAAAAGCAGAGAGGGTATGTTACAGCTGTACAATGTGTTAATGACACCACACCTGGAGTACTGTTTGCAGTTTTGGTTTCCTTACTTAAGAAAGGATGTACTGGCACTGGAGACGGTTCAGAGGAGGTTCACTAGGTTGATTCTGGAGTTGAGGGGGTTGGCTCATGAGGAGAGACTAATAGACTAATTATATTCATTGGAATCCAGATGAATCAGGGGAGATCTTACAGAAACATGTATAGTTATAAAGGGAATAGAGAAGATAGAAATAGAGAGGATGTTTCCATTGGTGGGTGAAACCAGGACAAGAGGTCATGGCCTCAAAATTCGAGGAAGCAGCTTTAGAACTGAACTGAGAAGGAACTTCTTCACCCAGAGGGTTGTTAATCTTTGGAATTCTTTGCCCAGGGAAGTAGTTGACACTACATCAGAAATCACTTTTAAATCTTAGGTAGATACCTTTTTGAAAAAATAAAGGAATTAAGGGATATGGTGAAAATGCAGGTAAGTGGCGCTGAGTCCATGAAAAGATCAGCCATGATCTTATAGAGTGGCACAGCAGGCTCGAAGGGCCGGGTGGCCTAGTCCTGCTCCTAGCTCTTATGTTCTTCTGTTTGATCAGCTGCATAACATCTGCCTTTAAAATAAGAAAAAGTTAGGGTCTAGGCTACCTTCTTCAAATATTTTGAGGGGGTCTGGCCTGGTCCATAATAATATGAACTTAGACATGGATTTCTCCCTGATTTGCTGCTTGGTTTAGGATGACAAATGTATACATTAGAAGGAGAAGACCACCATTTGGCCCGTGAGCCTTCTCTGCTGTTCACTGAGATCATGGCTGATCAGATCTTTGTCTAAACTCCATGCACCTGGCTATCCCTACACTTCTTAATTCCCTTACTGGTCAAGAATCTATCTAACTCTGCCTTAAAACTATCCATTGGTGCCGTCTCCGCTGCTCTCTGAGGAAGAGGATTCCACAGTCTCACCACCCTCTCAAAACAAAATAAAGTTCTCTGTCTTAAATGGGAGATTCCTTATCTTTAAATTGTGTTCCCTCGTGCTATTCTCTCCCATAATGGGAAAATTCCTCTCAGGATCTTATGTATTTCAATAAGATCACCTCCCAATGGAGACAGGCCCAACTTTTTTGAACGGCTTTGAATCCAGTAATGTCCTTTGTTAAGGAGTAGATGGAAATGTTACTTTAGGTGTGATCCCACCAATTCTCTGTACAACTGTAACAAAACATCCAGAATCATCTATTGCATTATTTTGCAATAAAAGGCAACATTCTGTTTGCCTTCCTAATCACTTGTGGGCCTGCACACCAACCTTGTGTGATCCAGGCTCCTTAGATTTCTGCAAACTCCCTCTATTTAAATAACGCAGTGGGTGAGGAAAAGGATGGCAGTAGTGCTGTGAGCTGGGGTCCCGAAATTTAGGATGAGGCAGAAATGTAGCAGCTGACCTTTCAACTTCCTCCTTTACCTGCCAGATATCTGAAACATTCAAGGCAGGATCCTGAAAAGTTCCCCAGTCCACTGTATACTATAAGGATACTAATGAAATTCAAACTAGGAGTGTCTGAAGTCTCATTTGGCAGTGGGAGGGGAAGATGATCGTTGGGGAGGCCCAATAACTCTTACAGCTGGTGTAAACATCAGCAAAGAAATAAATTGTACGCCCAATTAATCAAGCATTTCTTGTGTTTAATGCCATCACAATATCCTTCACCATCAGTAATGCTGGAGTACAGGATCAAACCTGAATTCTTTCTGATCTATATGGCTCAAAGCCACACCACTGGGAACTCATCAAAAGCCAGCTTATTATTTAATCCTTTCAGGTTGCAGAATGCAAAAAATTGGTTAATTATCCGAAATCCCACAATCTTTGAGCATAATTAGAAAAGAATCCTGTAACAATATGACATAGGTTTTCCTTTCTCCCCACCTCCCAGACATCAATGGATCGACATTTCAAATTCGTGACTGTGAGAAAGTCTAGACTTCCCCTGGAAATGAATCAGAATGTGGGAGCTGTGGGCTGTCAGGCTCCCTGGTGGCTTCGAAGTGAAGAAAATTGGGCTCTTGAGGAGCTGAATATGTTTAAACTTCTTCATTAGCCTGAAATGTCCACAGGGCAGGATTGCAGGGAGCTTTGGCTATAAACTCTGTCGCCATGTTAATAGCGCCTTTTATTTTGGGGAGGGGGGGGGAGGTGCGGTGGTGGGAACCTGATCCTGCTGGGATTTTATACAAAGTGAGGGAATGCCCATGTATGGCTACCAGGCCACTCAGTAAAATCTGTTGACGGGCTAGAGGAAGGTGTTGCTTCCTTAATGGGCACCCCCCGTGTCTACTGGGAGACCCACCACAATGTGTGACTCCTCCCTAAACTTGCCACAACTTTCCCTATTGGGCCATGGGTCTGACTTGCCTATAGCTCTCTAAGTTGTGACCTTGTTCTTGGCGAGGGATGGTGAGCCACCTAAATCCAATTGAAGGGTGGTTGGTCATTTTGGACAGCCGTACAGCAAGCCAACCAAACAGTGATGGACTCGCACCTGACCTTCACACTATGTGGTGCAGGGAGCCTGCTTCCAGAGTTAAAACTTAGCCCTTTGTAATCAAGAAGCCAAACTGAAAACACTATACATATATGATATAGGCAGTCAAATTGAATGATGAATTTTGATAGCTTGAGAAGAATGGTTTCTGTTGGGAGGAGGATCGGACATCAGTTAATTGGCAAAAGGTCCTGAAGTTCATTGGGGGTTGAAATGTGCAAGGGTGGACTTGAGCTCTTTCTTACCTCAGGAAGTTGCTAGGATCAGAACTGCACTGCTCGAAAGGGTAAAAGAAGAAATTATTTTTAAAAAGGAACAATTTGTAAGGCCCTGTACAAACTGTACAGCAGCTGAGTTAATCGGTAGCTCTGTCAACGAGCTAGCACAGGCACATGGGTGGAATGGGTGGAATGGTCTCTTTTTTTTATTCTGACATGGGATTTGGCTATCGTTGGCAAGGCTGACATTTGTTGTAATCCCTATTTGTTCTTGTACCGATTCAAGCTGGGTAAGCCACTTCAGGGGGCAGTTAAGAGAAACCCATATTTCTATGAATCTGGAGACTTTACTACTCTTGCCCTTCAGGGTAGTAAGGAGACATAGGGTTGAGAGTGATGCAGTTTTGCCTCCAACAAGAAGATTTGCCTGATACGGCAATGCTTAATAACTGGGTTTGGAAAAATCCAACAGATATTTATTACAGCTATTTTTCTATAGAAACATTCACAGTCATTTGGTATGCAAGTGTCTGAATGAACATTAACCTATTAATTTACAACAGGGAACATGCTTTCAGTAGTCATGTTTCAAGAGAACTGGGGTAAGTGGGATACAAGATTTTTATACCCTCAGGTCATGTGTTATGAGTCAGTGATGGCATCATGAGCATGTTTCTTAGAGGTGTACTGTCTATGAGACATAACACAGTTGTGATTCTGCATTCTTTCTTGCCCATGCTATACTCTGTAAACCCTGGTGTGCCAGGAGTAAATTGTAGATCGAGTTTAGTGCCAGGACCATTAATCTGCCAGATTTTGATGCATTCAACTATATGAGTGGCAAGTATTTTGCCATATTTCTGTCTGGAGCCTTTCTAAATACCTAACTTCAGACCTGGTCTTACAGACAGGCCTTCATATGGCTATAAAAACAGAAATGGCTAGGAAAACTCAGCAGATCTGCCAGCATCTGTGGAGACAAAGCAGAGTTAGTGTTTTGGGTCCAGTGACCCTTCTTCAGAACTGAAGCTAAAGTTTTGATCATTGGTAACTTGAGAAGTTTATTATGGTTGAGAAATCGCATTGCTGGTATTTCTGAAAGTCAAAGAGAATTGTTTGGGCCTTCTGTTTTTGAAGATAGTCATTGTCTAGTGTACATGTATCAGGGGCTATACCTGATTGACAGCTTAATCATTGACCATTCACTCTACACAGTCCAGAAGTGACCTAGCATAAGTAAACTTGTCTACTGGAGAACCTAACTCTGTGGAATTATTGACAAGCAACCATACTGCTGCCAGAAGGAGGATTATTCATAAAGTAGCTGAAGGTGGTTAGGGAAAGAGACTCTTGCAAGGATGTTCTGGAGTTACAATGATTGGCCTTCAACAACCATGGTCATCTTCTAGGATGTCAGCTATGACTCCAATCACAGAGTTTTCTCTCTCATCTTCAGTTTTACAGTAATTGTACAATTAAAATGCTATTCAAATCTGCTCTGGGTAGCTTATTTATGGTTAGTCCTGGAGGTTCGGTTAGGTGAGATGATTGGATAACCAGAGCGTGATACAGAATCAAACCATCAGAATGGGTTCAGTCCCTGGACTGGCTGTGTCAGTACATGGAGAACTGCCTCCTCACCATGCAAAGTTCACAATCACACAACACCAGGTTATAGTCCAACAGCTTTATTTGAAATTACAAGCTAGCTACCTGACAAAGGAGCAGCGTTCCGAAGGCTTGTACTTTCAAATAAACCTGTTGGACTATAACCTGGTGTTGTGTGATTTTTAACTTTGTCCACCCCAGTCCAACACTAACACATCCACATCCTCACCATACGTCACAATTGTACAGCGGCTATCTTCAAGCTGTATATATCCAATTGTCTTTCTCCAGTACAGGAAGATAACTATTTTTCTTTGTGGATTACAGCTCCTCATTATGGCTAATACTTCAGATCCAAAGCTCTTTTGGATGTTAAATAGCTTTGTAATTGCAATATTTCAATTTGTTTATGCTGAATCATTCTGAGAATTGGCTTTGATCCAGTTGTGTCTGTTTTCCACATTGTGTCCCATTGCTGCCTAACTGCAAGGGCTCAACATCAAGAACTTAATATACGGGCCTTTTGTTTAAATGCTATCAGGTATTTGGGACTGTCAGCCATTCCTGGTTTTCCTCATGTAGTTACATCAGGTGAGAAGTAGTATTTATCACAATTGCAAGAATTCTAATTTTGTTCCATTTAAATCCTGGAAATATGGAAGCTAATCCTACATAAATTCCTTGGTGTGTCCTTTCATGACAACTGGATACCTCTAACTGGTTAGTAGGCATAGTCTCCAATTTAATTACCACTGATCCTCAGCATCATTAAATCTCAGACAGATGCCATTAATTCTGTTATGGCTGTGCTGACACTTCAGAGAGCTGTCCAGTGTAGTTCCACACCTGTGTTTTTCACAAGAAGCCTGCCTGAGGATTGGTGATTTTGTTATTGGTTGGGTCCGGTGTAGATGGTGACGAAGCAGTGGAGGAGGGATGGTGGGGCAGGTGACATTGATGATGAGCTGCCTCAGGATTGTTGGAGTCTCTCGAAGCTACACCCTTTTGTTCCTTATTCTTAAATTATTCGAAATGGTGCTGAATTGTAGTGACAAATGAAAGCTTTCTACTGTATTTTATTTTATTAGAGTTGTCCAGTCATAGAGATATACAGCATGGAAACAGATCCTTCAGTCCAACTCATCCATGCCGACTAGGTATCCTGTATAAATGTAGTCCTATTTTCTAGAATGTATCCCATATCTTTCTAATCTGTTCCTATTCATATACCCATCCAGATGCCTTTTAAATGTTGTAATTCCACCAGAGTCCGCCACTTCCTCTGGCAACTCATTCCATACACATACCATGTTCTGCCTAAAAAAGTTGCGCCTTTTTGTATCTTGCCCCTCTCACCTTAAACCTATGCCCTCTAGTCTTGGATTCCCCACCCCAGGGAAAAGACCTTGTCTATTGCTCTATCCATGCCCCTCATGATTTTATAAACATCTATAAGGTCATCCCCTCAGCCTCCAACCCTTCAGAGAAAGCAGCCCCTACCTATTCATCCTCTCCCTGCAGCTCAAACCCTCCAACCCTGACAACATCCTTGTAAATCATTTCTGAACATTTTCAACTTTCACAACATTCTTCCTATAGCAGGGAGATCAGAATTGCACACAATATTCCGAAAGTGGCCTAATCAATATGCTGTCCAGTCGCAACATGTCCTCCCAACACCTATACGTAATGCACTGACTAAGAAAAGCAAGCATACCAAATGCCTTCTTCACTATCCTATCTACATGGGACTCCACTTACAAGGAGCAATGAACCTGCACTCCAAGGTCTCTTTGTTCAGCAACACACCCCAGGACCTTATCATTAAGTGTATAAGTATTGCCCTGATTTGCTTTCCCAAAATGTAGCACCTCGCATTTATCTAAATTAAACTCCATCTGCCACTCCTCAGCCCATTGGCCCATCTGATCAAGATCCCATTGTATTCTGAGGTAACCACCTTCGTTGTCCATCACACCTCCAATTTTGGCATCATCCTCAAACTTACTAACTATACTTCCTACATTCACATCCAAATCATTCATATAAATTGTAAAAAGCAGTGGACCCAGCACCGATCCTTGTGGCACTCCACTGGTCACAGGCCTCCAGTCTGAAAGGCAACCCTCCACCACCAACCCGTCTTCTACCTTTGAGCCAGTTCTGTATCCAAATGGTTGGTTCTTCCTGTATTCCATGTGACCTAACTTTGCTAACCTGCCTACCATGTTTCTTACTGTAAACAACACATGTCCATAAAAATTCAATCATTAAAAGTAGTCCTTATAATTATATGACCAGTTGCCTTTTGCAGCTTGACACAATCCAAAACAAGGGTGCACTATCTTATAGATGCATTGCAGCAACTTAACAAAGCTCTTTCGGCTGTATCTCCCAAACCTGTAACCTTTGCAACCTCAAAGGACAAGGACAACAAACACATCTGAATACTGTCATCCGCAGATTTCCCCTCCACGTCACATACTCTCCCAACTTTGAAATATGAAGCATTTTCTTCACCATTGCTGGATTAGAATCGGCTCAGCTAAACTCTCGAGTGCATAGCATTGTAGAAAGCCCTATTTGTATAATTAATACTGGTATCATTTGCAAACTTACTGATCATGCCTCCTACATTCATGTCTAGGTTATTGGTGTACACAGCAAACAGCAAAGGGCCCAATACCAAACCATTGGTATGCCACTGGATACAGAAAAACACCCATTGATTGTCACCCTCTCCTTCCTGCTGCTAAGTCAATTTTGGATCCAATTTGCAAGATTGCCCAAGATCCCAAGGGTTTTAGCATTTCAACCAATGTTCTTGTGAGCAAGCCTATCAAAAGTCTTACTGAAGCCCATCAACTACCTTTGTCTATTTACCCAGGCACTTCCTTGAAAACCTGAATCAAATTTATTAGACATGAACTTCTGACAAAACCATGCTATCATTGATTAACCCTTGCCTCTCCAATTAGAGATTAATTTTGACCCTCAGAACCTTTCTCAATAGCTTCCCTACCATAAATGTTAACCTCACTAGCCTGTAGTTTCCTCATTCCTCCAAACCTCCCTGAATAATGGTAGTGCATTAGCTATCCTCCAGTCTTCTGGGACCTCTCTTGTGCCCAAGAAAATTTGAAAACTACTGTCAGAGCCTCTGCAATCTTCTCCCTTGCTTCCCACAACAGCCAGGGATATATCTCATTTCGGCCTGGGAGTCTATTAAATTTCAAGCTTGCTAAAACAGCTAATATCTCCTTTCTCTTAATGCTAACTTTTTCAAGTATATGACAAATCCCCTCCCTGATTTCTGCACCTCTACTGTCCTTTCCTGTAATGAATACAAATGCGAAGTACTCATGTTAAACCTCAGTTATACCTTCCACACGCAGATTGTCATTCTGGTTCTTAAGGGGCTCTTCTCGTACCCTGGATATTCTCCTGCTCCCAAGATATCTATAAAATTACTTTTTAAAAATGATAATAAGCAATATTCTTTGATTTCCCTCTTTGATCTCCTAATTTCTTTTTTGATTAAGTAACCCCCTGCATTTTCTATGGTCCTTTAGAACATCTGCTGTTTTAGTCCTCAATATCTTCCTACCTTCCCTTTGTTCCTTATCCACCCATCCTTTGATAAAAGGGTTCTGTGGACTTGTTGGCTCCACTCCTTCAATTGTACAGGAACGTGTCAGCCCTGCACTCTCACTATTATGTTTTTCAGTTCCCTCCTGATGTGAATTTTCCTGTAGCTGCACCCAGGCCACTTTGACGAGATCCTGTCTAATCAACCTTCCCCAATTCAGAACCTTATTTCTGGCCCATCTTATTCTTTTATCCATAATTACCTTAAATCATCTTAGAATCCTTACAGTGTGGAAACGGGCCATTTTCCCCAACAAGTCCATACCAGCCCTCTAAAGAGTATCCCACCCAGACCCAATGCCCTACCCTATTACTTTACATTTCCCTTGACCATTGCACCTAAACTACACATCCCTGAGGACTATGGGTGATTTAGCATGGACAATCCACCTGACCTGCACATCTTTGGTCTGTGGGAGGAAACCAGGGCACCCGGAGGAAACCAGCGCAGACGCAAGGAGAATGTGCAAACTCCATGACAGACTTCACAACCTGAGGCCGAAATTAGGAGATCAAAGAGGAGACACCAAAGAACGCTGCTTATTATCATTTTAAAAAAGTCATTTTATAAGTATATTAGGAGCAGGAGAATATCCAGGGGAAGAGAAGAGCCCCTTAAGAACATCCTGTCTGCGATTTTAAAATAAATGTTCCACATTTTCGCTATATCTTACAAATAACACTGAAACCTCTCCGATAAAAATCATACATTTAACAATTAATGTAGAGAGAAAGTACAATGTATTTGCCTTGATGGGTAAGATCCAAATGAATAATTGAGTGCAGTGTAATCTATGCCCATGGAAAATAATGCAAAGAAACGGAAAACAGGATGAACCCCCGAGATTTCATTGAAACTGGGTTCTGTTGCGTTCAATGAATCAAGGCAGTACAAGGAGTGATACCAGCCCTTATTCTCAAGGTTCTCCACTATCTGATCTGGCTTTTTATGGAAGGTATTACAACAGTGAGGCTGGGCTGCTTCTCCCAGACTCTTGCTGAGAAACAAAAACCAAATCAGTTCCCATCATGCAAGTTTGAGCTTGATTGTAAATGTAATATTGTGCTGTGGTCAGACAAGGTTTGAGGCAGCAATTTATCATACTTATGATCTGTCAAGAAACATCTTCAAGTGCTGCACATATATTAGAAAGGTGAAGTGATCGCTATAAATTCTTCCGTGAGGTTGAGCAAAAGACCATAATTTTGCAGGGAACCTGTGAAGCATGAGAAAAACATTCACTTCCGCAGTGTTAGAAAATGTTAAAAAAAAAAGTTTGCAAGCCTTTTGATATATTGCAAGACACTTCAATCACATAATTCTCAAACTAGCTGTCACCATTTAAAATATTAAGTACCGAACCTTAAGCAGTACAGCATTAGTTGCTTCATGCTGGTCACTGTGAGTAACCTCCAGTTAAATGCCCTCACTCATGGTAGGAAAACAAATCGCTCAATTATTAACTTATTGAAGTTCTGTACCGATTGTGTCTTGCTTTGTATTTGAACATGTTTTAATATCAGTAGAGTCAAGAGAATGACTACACCCTTGGAGTGGCCTATATCCAACTTGTTGAGGCATCAGCTCACCCTGTGCTTTGATTTTACTTACTCTGTGTCCCTAACTTTTTTACCTTTGGTTCATTTTAGCTTTTCCTTCTTTCTGTTTACATTAATTCAATCTAACGATCAAAGTTAACTTTGAAAAATGATCAGAAAATCTTTCTCTTAATCGTTTTTCTTTTTCTGATCTACACAGTGTATCAAAAGTGAACCTTTCAACAGTCAATACTTTCAGATTGATGTGCTCAGAGGATAACTATGACTAGGTCAATACCAAATGGATGTGAACTCTTCAGATTAGGAGTAGATTTTGTCACAAGAGGATGCTCCAGAAACCTGCAGGCCAGGTATGTAAACTCCCCTGTGGTGCTCTGAAGGTACGACTTCAGTCCTTTACGGGATAATTGGTAACCAGAAGACACAGATTTCAGATAATCAGCAAAGGTATTAGAGGGGATTTTGTTTCATGCCATGAGTTATTACGTTGTGGAACACACCTGAAAGAATGTTGGAAATTGGTGGGGCAGTAACGTTCAAGATGGAGCTGGATATATATTTGAAAATAAAAACAAGGACTGTGGGAAACAGGATCTGATCATCTCCTACAACACACAGGATGGAATCTTCCCAGTCCCTAGATGTCACTGCAAGAAAACCTGGAAAATTGCATGAGATATTCAGCAAAGAGTTTTTCAATGTTGAGAGCAAAGAGTCTCATTTTCCAATGAAGTGTAGAATGGTGAATGGGATTCTCACCAGTGAGTAGCACAAGGCCTATTGGCATGTGTTAACATCTCTTTATTACTCATATTCTGTCAATCTCACACCAACAGTCGGCACCAACAGCCTACACAGCAAACACACTTCATTTGCTTCAACCAATTAGCCAAATCTCAAAGTGAAAGGGAAGTAGTTTACAAGGATAGCCATCAGACAGTAGGTCCCAGTACAGTAACTGGAGCATCATGTCACCATGGTCTAGGGGTTTGGGCACAGTCAGTCATCTGCTTGGAGCACTCGGAGTCATGTCACTACAATCTGGGGAGTAGGCCATGGTCCATACAACTTGTGCAGTGCAAGCAGTCAGGAATTTCATAGAATGTCAGCCAGCAGGTGGGTCAATCGTCATTTGGGATTGCCCCATCTATGTCAGTCAGAGGGCATATGCTGGAGAATGAAAGGCCAACTCGGGTATCGGGGATGTTGCTGTGGTCGGGCATTTGGAGGGTGGGGGAGTCAGTGCTGAGAAAGGGGATGCAGAGCGGACAAGGCTGGTGAAGGGGGATATTCAACACATGAGGTGAGAGAGAAGATACTTCTTGCAATGATGAGGAGAGGATGTTATTGGCAGTCACCAACTTTGTGACTTTGACGGGGACAATGTGTATCATAACAGTTGATAGGACTAAACTGTAGACATGGGACTCATAGGTTAAGGATGTGATTGCAGTCATAACTCTGAGTGTTTGGGGGAACATATGAGAGCTCAGTAGTGATCAGCTGTCCAGGAAGTACATGGCATTTTGGGGAGGAACTCTTGATCATCAAGCTGAGCCTACAACTCACTGTTCCAAGTGTGACCTACGAATCCTGCCACATTCATTCAAATCCTAAGTATGATCTATAAATGGCTGCTAACCACACCCAGAGTGGGTGGAGTCAGTATTTTGTTTTCTATCTCCACTTATGAGTGACCTGAGGCTCCTCAAGGAGCAATTACATTCATTTGGTACTTACACAGTACAGGGTGAAATCATCTGCAATCACAGCGTAGTGTGTGTGAACTGCAGGCAGTGTACAAATGATTGAGTCGTAGAGCATAGAGACATACAGCACAGGAACAGACCCTTCAGTCCAACTCATCCATGCCGACCAAATATCCTAAATAAATCTAGTCCCAATTGCCAGCACTTGGGCCATGTCCCTCTAAACCCTTCCTATTCATATACCCATCCAGATGCCTTTTAAATGTTGTAATCGTACCAGCCTCCACCACTTCCTCTGCCAGCTCCTTCCATACAAGTACCACCCTTTGTGTGAAAAAGTTGGCCTTTCGGTCCCTTCTATATTCTTCCCTTCTCACCTTAAACCTATGCCCTTTAGTTTTGGACTCATCAAAGACTTTGTCTATTTATTCTATCCATGTCCCTCATGATTTTATAAACCTGTATAAGGTCACCCCTCAGCCTCCGACACTCCAGGAAAACAGCCCCAGTCTGTTCCGCCTCTGCCTATAACTCAAACCCTCCAACCCTGGCAACATCCTTGCAGATCTTTTCTGAACCCTGGTGCAAATGCTGGTCATAAATAATCTTGACCATGTCATTAGCTATTACAGATTGAAAATGGTCATCTTTTCAAAAACAGAAATAAACCTGATTACCTTAAAGTGGGACCTGCAGCCCCAAAGCACACAGGTAATGGAAGATCCCAGAGGCTGCACAGGGGCAAGGAAATTATCCCTCTCTCATTGATCTGCAAGTACTCTGCAAAATGTTCTTATATGTAATGAGTGATATGGGATAAGGTCTCAGTCCTCATGCAATATTTAAATCTCCTAGTGTCCGTTTACAATGAGCAGTGCTGCATTCATAGAAATAAGCTTTAATGTCAAAGTGTAATATATGGCCCCCTTTGTCAGATTGCTCCATATTTCACTACATGGTGGAGTATGTAAAACCATCCTTAGTGAGTGATGTAAATGCTCACTGCTCACATGACTATAGGACCGTCTTTTCCTTATGTTCTGCACACAGCTTCATTGCATGTGTGGCTGAAGGGTCAGCCACAGCAGGGGTTACCATCACTAACGATCCCTTTAATTTAGGAGCGAATTACTGCAGGTGCTGGGATCTGTACTGAACTGTTTTGCTGTACATAGAGTCATAGAGATGTACAGCATGGAAACAGACCCTTCAGTCCAACCTGTCCATGCCAACCAGATATCCCAACCCAATCTAGTCCCACCTGCCAGCACCCAGCCCATATCCCTCCAAACCCTTCCTATTCATATACCCATCCAAATGCCTCTTAAATGTTGCAATTGTACCAGACTTCACCACTTCCTCTGGCAGCTCATTCCATCCACGTACCACCCTCTGCATGAAAAAGTTGCCCCTTAGGTCTCTTTTATATCTTTCCCTTCTCACCCTAAATCTATGCCCTCTAGTTCTGGACTCCCCGATGCCAGGGAAAAGACTTTGCCTATTTACCCTATCCATGCCCCTAATAATTTTGTAAACCTCTACAAGGTCACCCCTCAGCCTCCAAAGCTCCATGGAAAACAGCCCCAGCCTGTTCAGCCTCTCCCAGTAGCTCAAACTCTCCGACCCCGGCAACATCCTTGGTAAATCTTTTCTGAACACTTTCAAGTTTCACAACATCTTTCTAATAGGAAGCAGACCAGAATTGCATGCAATATTCCAACAGTGGCCTAACCGATGTCCTGTACAGCCGCAACATGACCTCCCAACTCCTGTACTCAATACTCTGACCAATAAAGAAAAGCATACCAAACACCTTCTTCACGATCCTATCTACCTGCGACTCCACTTTCAAGGAGCTATGAACCTGCACTCAAGGTCTCTTTGTTCAGCAACACTCCCTAGGACCTTACCATTAAGTGTATAAGTCCTGCTAAGATTTGCTTTCCCAAAATGCAGCACCTCGCATTTATCTGAATTAAACTCCATCTGCCACTTCTCAGCCCATTGGCCCATCTGGTCCAGATCCTGTTGTAATCTGAGGTAACCCTCTTCGCTGTCCACTACACCTCCAATTTTGGTGTCATCTGCAAACTTACTAACTGTACCTCGTTTGCTCTCATCCAAATCATTGATATAAATGACAAAAAGTAGAGGACCCAGCACCGATCCTTGTGGCACTCCACTGGTCACAGGCCTCCAGTCTGAAAAATAACCCTCCACCACCTGTCAGGGTGTCTTCTACCTTTGAGCCAGTTCTGTATCCAAATGGCTAGTTCTCCCTGTATTCCATGAGATCTAACCTTGCTAATCAGTCTCCCATGGGGAACCTTGTCGAACGCTTTACTGAAGTCCATATTGATCAGAGCTACTGCTCTGCCCTCATCAATCCTCTTTGTTACTTCTTCAAAAAACTCAATCAAGTTTGTGAGACATGATTTCCCACGCACAAAGCCACATTGACTATCCCTAATCTGTCCTTGCCTTCCCAAATACATGTACATCCTGTCCCTCAGGATTCCCTCCAACAAATTGCCCACCACTGAGGTCAGGCTCACTGGTCTATAGTTCCCTGGCTTGTCTTCAGCACCCTTCTTAAACAGTGGCACCACGTTTGCTAGACTCCAATCTTCCGGCACCTCACCTGTGACTATCGATGATACAAATATCTCAGCAAGAGGCCCAGCAATCACTTCTCTAGCTTCCCACAGAGTTCTCGGGTACACCTGATCAGGTCCTGGGGATTTATCCACCTTTAACCGTTTCAAGACATCCAGCACTTTCTCCTCTGTAATCTGGACATTTTGCAAGATGTAAAAACAATGACTGCAGATGCTGGAAACCAGATTCTGGATTAGTGGTGCTGGAAGAGCACAGCAGTTCAGGCAGCATCCAAGTAGCTTCGAAATCAACATTTCGGGCAAAAGCCCTTCATCAGGAATAAAGGCAGTGAGCCTGAAGCGTGGAGAGCAGGCTCACTGCCTTTATTCCTAATGAAGGGCTTTTGCCCGAAACGTCGATTTCGAAGCTACTTGGATGCTGCCTGAACTGCTGTGCTCTTCCAGCACCACTAATCCAGAATTTTGCAAGATGTCACCATCTATTTCCCTACAGTCTATATCTTCCATATCCTTTTCCACAGTAAATACTGATGCAAAATATTCATTTAGTATCTCCCCCATTTTCTGTGGCTCCATACAAAGGCTGCCTTACTGATCTTTGAGGGGCCCTATTCTCTCCCTAGTTACCCTTTTGTCCTTAATATATTTGTAAAAACCCTTTGGATTCTCCTTAATTCGATTTGCCAAAGCCATCTCATGTCCCCTTTTTGCCCTCCTGATTTCCCTCTTAAGTATAATCCTACTTTCTTTATACTCTTCTCAGGATTCACTCGATCTATCCTGTCTATAGCTGACATATGCTTCCTTCTTTTTCTTAACCAAACCCTCAATTTCTTTAGTCATCCAGCATTCCCTATACCTACCAGATTTCTCTTTCACCCTAACAGGAATATACTTTCTCTGGAATCTCGTTATCTCATTTCTGAAGACTTCCCATTTTCCAGCCGTCCCTTTACCTGCGAACATCTGCCTCCAATCAGCTTTTGAAAGTTCTTGCCTAATACCATCAAAATTGGCCTTTCTCCAATTTAGAACTTCAACTTTTAGATCTGGTCTATCCTTTTCCATCACTATTTTAAAACAAATAGAATTATGGTCGCTGGTCCCAAAGTGCTCCCCCACCGAAGGGCCTGTTTCCACACTGTAAGTAATCTAATCTAATCTAATCTAATCTAAAACTGAACGGTACAAAGCAGTTGAAGATTTTCCTGTATACAAGGGCTCCACATTGAACATTGATAAGGTGCTGAGCATTAATGGGCATTAAGGAAAGATTAACAGTGAATTAGAGTTGTGAGACAAAATGTGATGGAAGACATGTAAACAGTATGCTGTGGTGCCTAAACAGCAATGGATATGGCTATGTGGATTTAGGTGGCGTGTGCTGTGAGAACTATTGGCTTGTGGTTGCTGTCCCACTGTGTGCTTAGTGAAGGAGCCTGGGGTATCCTGGCGTTGGGAAGAAGGTCCACCAATGGTGAGTAGGAAAATAGGATGAATGGGTGCCATACAAGCTTGGACAGTTTTGGATAAGAACATAGGAAAACCTGCCAGACCTCAAGGAGAGAAACCCTCCATATAAACTACCAAAAATGTCACTTAGCCAATTTCCAACAAGATTTAGCCAATAGAGTCAAAATACTTCTTTATGGTTGAAGTAAAATTTTATAAACTATCTAAGAACATAATGCACTAGAAAGATACCTCTACTTGGCCAAGTCGGATCATTAGTGCTTCAGCTTTCACAGCTATAGGAAGCCAAGTGGGAAGAAGCACAATTCCCAATTACCTGTCCAAAGAAGTCCCATTAATTGGCCAGGCTAGCTGCTCACTTCTCAACCAGAGACCAACAGCAGTCTGCAGGACTTCTTAGCTCAGGAATAACATTAGTGAGTCTGCACAAGGTGACTGACTCAGCACCAATCCTCAGCATTACATATATTGCCTATAAGCCAATGCAGATAGTCGTTATCTTTTGGTTTGAGTACTCTGTACACGGACAATGGAAGTAAGATTCTACTAATAAGCTACACATTGAGCAATGCAACTCAGTACAATATTTTTGGTCTATTGTATCATGTTCCTGACCATAACATTGACAAATACCATAGATGCCAAACAGTAGTTCTTCTTTTTAGAGATGTCAAACTTCAGCAGCTATGGGTTACTTACGCAATTGTAGAAAACCAATGTGAGCACGTATTCTCAAAGACATCTGGAAACATGAGAGAATTTACCTTGCAGGCAATGGGGATA